>NW_017803860.1:243488-247834 GCF_001625305.1 Branchiostoma belcheri | reverse complement strand
CCTGTACCCCCCCCCCCCCCATACCAGGGTCCTACTGTGATGACACTCCCACTGGCAGATGTGCCCCTTGCCCCCCCAGAACCTACCAGCCCCCTGTACAGTACACTGTGTACAGGTGTATACCCCACAGTTTCTGTGTTGTGTCTCCGCTGGACCATGACATCAACGATGGAAGGACAGGAGTTGTCATCAGGGAAGGGAACAGGACTCACGTATGTTTGTATTGGGCTCTAGTAAGGCCATGGTGATTTGATTATATGGATACCATCTGCCTGTGCATGAATTTTTAGTCGGTTTCAAAAAGAAAAGTTTTCAACCATCCTGTAAATTGTTCAAAGTAGCTGCAAAATGAGCAAATATATGAAAATTGAAAACAAAAATATTGGAAAATGTAGGTATTGTGTAGTAACTTAAAACTGATTTGTAGTACTATCTGCTTTATTGATTATTGCAATTAGCGTTTTGTGTGTGTGGTTGATGTTCAAGGATTAGGTGTAACAAGTCGATCGGTGTACTGTAGACAGCTGCCGCCGCGCCGCGTGCCTGCGAAGCTGGTGTGCTACGCCGAAAGGCGGTTATACCGGCTATACAGATACAGAAGCTGGTGTGTTACGCTGAAGGGCGGTTATACCGGCTATACAGATACAGAAGCTGGTGTGTTACGCCGAAGGGCGGTTATACCGGCTATACAGATACAGAAGCTGGTGTGTTACGCCGAAGGGCGGTTATACCGGCTATACAGATACAGAAGCTGGTGTGTTACGCCGAAGGGCGGTTATACCGGCTATACAGATACAGAAGCTGGTGTGTTATGCTAAAAGGCGGTTATACCGGCTATACAGATACAGAAGCTGGTGTGTTACGCTAAAAGGCGGTTATACTGGCTATTATAACAGATACTAGTACAGATACAGCAGGAAAAAAGCAGATTGAAGTACTTCCAGCAAACATACTTTTTTTGAAGAAATTCTGTATTTTGTTGCTGTTTTAAGGACACGGTTCGCGAGTGAGGATGGAAAGTACTGGAACATGACAGAGCGGGGATGTCGGCAGATCACCAAGTGCAAAGCTGGAGAGGGGGTCTCCAACATAGGTAAAAAATTGTGTTGCATGTTTTATCTTACATTTCAATACATATGTCATACTCAGTATTCGACTCCTTTTTTGAGCCTGGTAGCACAGTGTGAATACTACCTTGCTCACACTACTCTGTAGCGCATCAGAATTTTAGGCTACCCTGAGTCAGGAGCAACTAGCACACAAGAAGATCATATTGTGCGGTGCAAGGTGAAATTTTATTGGAATATCCAGTGCTTTGTTTTGTTTTGTTGTGCACAGCTGTGGCCATGTATGACACCAAGTGCACGCCCTGCCACCCCGGGACGTACTCAGACCAGCTGTCTGCGACCCAAGTCTGCATGGTGTGTACCGACTGCAGGGCGCTGCAGAGAACAACACTCGAGCCCTGCACACCGGGACAAGATACCGTGTGTGGGGCCATACTCATTCCTGCTACAGGGCCAGGGGATCTCCGTATGTTACATTGCATATGGCATTGTTAAGAATTTTTTAAAAATCACATATGACACACAGTATTAGGCAAGAAGCACAGTAGTTTATGTGACACCTGCTACTCAAACATTATAATTCATATGGCATCACACACTAAACGGTTTCCAAGTCAAGCTATCTAAAATTAAACTTTCATGGCTCCAGTTTATATTATCCAATTTGTCTGAAACTACATGTAACCCAATGGACATACATTGAGATTATGAACAAGATATGCAATCATCAAAACATGTGCATATATTTCTGAGGTCCTGATTGGAACAAAGCTCCACACATTTAATAATTTACTTTTAATCAGCAATATTGGTTTTATTGGCAAAGTGACTTTCCCAATGGCATACAGAACTTCATTTTACAAATGCTGTTTGTCATTTTACAAAGTCATGCTGTCTTAAAATTAATTCTTTGGACCTGAGTATACGTACTACTACTAGTGAGAAAATAAATAAAGGAGCCGCTAAGCTCATAGAGTTAATAGAAACTAATCCAGTCAAAGCCAAATTCACCTGATCTTGTTAACCTGTGATCGATTTTTTCAGAAGAGACGTCACGGCCCAAGGACAACTCCCGCAGTGTGCCAACCGCAGATTCTCAGGAACCACAAAATAACTCTCCAGTGACAACAACAGAAGCCATAGGAGGGAAGTCACGTCGGCCTGTTGAACTAATCCACCAAACTCAGATAGCCATGATTGCTGGAACTACTGTAACAGTAGTAGTACTCCTTATGGTAGCTGTAGCTGTTACAATCTTTTGTTTCTGCAAGAAGAGGCGACGAAAAGCAGCAAGCAGCCGACAGGCCAGACCAGACCCAGAAGGTGTGTGAATATATACGAGTCCATCAAAAAATGTTTTACATTAATTTTTCAATGTGGTGCCACCTCTTTGATGGCTCATGAGGTAAATAACTTTAAAACAAGTTATGCAAAGTTAGGGTTATCATACATCCGACACGGTGACCTTAAATGTGTTATATCTTTGATGGTAAAAATGCTTGAATGGTGACAACAAACCACACCCATCAGTGGTACAATTTACATCTGATTCATGAATCCATCACAGGAGGGTCTCAGCTGGAACATCTGATGACTGTGCCAAACAACACAGGGCAGGAAAGTGATGCTGGAGAGGAGGAGGAAGATGAGGATGAAGGTGAGTTCAAAATCTGTCTCCATCTCTTGCCACAAGACAGCTTGTCAGAAAACAGCCTGTACTTGTACACCTTTTGCAGTGTAATGTAACTACACATTTTTGATGTTGCATTGCAAATTTACATTACCTTTTATCATTAATATCAAGCAAGGTTTATTTTGAATGAATGTGTAGCTTCACAATATTGTTGTAGATTTAGATATGCATTTTAGCTTGTTTCTTGCAACAAGCAGTTTAAAAAAGGCATACGTCCTTCCTGCTCCATGCGGTGTATAAAGCAGCACCCATCTTTGTTTTTGTAGTCCCAGACCTTGGGCTGCACAGCTGTTCACTCACAGATAAACCTACCGCAGGCCAATTAGCTATTATATAATAGTGTACTCACTGGTAGCGATGTGTGAGTGTTCAACTTGCACACTCTTTAACATATCAATGCTAAGCGGTATTTATAGTTTTTCTTGGGGGAATGAACTACAAGCTTAGGTTAGCTGTTACTTCACATTTCATACCAGATATAGACAGGAAAGCTCAAGAGTGTCAGTAAAGAGTGACAAAATTTATTCAACCTTCCCTTTTCAGAGATGGACCCCAAAGAAGCTGTATCAGGTTAGTATCTACTTCTGTGCTGAAGAAGTGACAGTTTAGTACAAAATTGTATGTTTCAGAAATGCAATCATGTTCAACTTGGTAGTGATATCAATGGTACTACATGTAATTCAGCTAGATATAGTTATGCACTACAATGGTTATACTTTCTGTAATATTCTCTTCTGATTTGGACTATAGTTGTAGGAATGTGGAATACTAAATCTTCAACAGTTAAAATGAAAATTTTATCATGTTTGTTTGCAGCTGCCGGCCATCCAGTTCAGGACACGAATGACCCAAAGGGAAATGAGCGAGATCTCTCTCTTAGTAAGTTCTTACCTTTCTTTGCTGTAGAAAGCTGCCGGCTACGTTTTGAGGGATGAAGCCATCATTGATGAAGTGACAGGAAAATTCCAAATATGCCATGTACAATTATAATACTTGTTCCAACTGTAGCCCATCAATGGCATCTGCACAACCTTCACTCCACCAAACACTGTTACAGTAGTCAGGACGTACATCTTGATTTCTATGAAGGGATTACATCCTTAATAATTGCTGTAATCCATCTCCTGACCTCTGATGAACTAATTAATAAATTGTACTCTCCAGAGGAAACTAACGATGGTCTGGAAGAAATCCCAACCAGATCAGAGGGGGCAGAAGGGACAACCTTCATAAAGGGTAAAACATTTCTCAAGTTAGATTAGTCTGGTGGCAGAGACCGATAAGCGTGCAATACGGTCCATACAAAGTTTTTTTGGTGTTTCTATATCTCTGAGGTGTGCTCTTTCAGAATCTGAATGATGCCACTCTGTCATCCTTGGGCAATCCGCACAATATGCAAATTAGGGCGGCCATTACTGAAAATCGGGTTTTCGTCAATATCTCAGTAACTACACATCGTATCAGAACAATTTTGGTGTCTATCCCCATGTTTTGAGGGATAAGGAATCAGATCAAGCCATTTCAGTGAAGATCAAACCAGTATTTTGTGCTAAATACGCAAATTAAGGCCGCACAATATGCAAATT
>NW_017803860.1:155682-243468 GCF_001625305.1 Branchiostoma belcheri | reverse complement strand
TGTAGAAAGCTGCCGGCTACGTTTTGAGGGATGAAGCCATCATTGATGAAGTGACAGGAAAATTCCAAATATGCCATGTACAATTATAATACTTGTTCCAACTGTAGCCCATCAATGGCATCTGCACAACCTTCACTCCACCAAACACTGTAACAGTATTCAGGACTTACATCTTGATTTCTATAAAGGGTTTACATCCTTAATAATTGCTATAATCCATCTCCTGACCACTAATTAATTAATTGTGTACTCTTCAGAGGAAACTAACGATGGTCTAGAAGAAATCCCTACCAGACCAGAGGGGGCAGAAGGGACAACTTCCCTCAAAGGTAAAACATTTCTTATAAGTTATACATGACTGTGTAGAAAACTCTTGTTCTCTATAATTTAAGGTTTTTCATTACATCTAGAATGTGATTGCTGTGGTCAGTTGTGGTATCATCTCTCTATGAAATCTTGATGGCGTTATATATAGGTGTAGTGCAGGTATAGTAAAGTGTGTGTTGGTTTGCTTGTATGAATTGCTCGAAGGTAAAACAGCTGTTATGTAACAGTTATAGAAGCTCTGGGTACAGAGTAAGTTTTTCTAGTCACCCTGGGGGCATTTATTATTATTGTTGTAGTCAGTGTGACTATGATACCATCTATCTTATGAAAGCTTGATGACTTAACATAGTTAAAATATGATTAGTGTATGTGTCAGTTTTGTTACTATGAGTGAGATGTGAATTAACCTGAAATGAATTTCGAACTTCAATTTTTCTTTTATTTAAAGCACCTTGTAATCACCTCCTCTGTGATTTTAGATGCTCGGTCTCCAGTCCAGGACACGGAAGACCCAGAGGGAAATGAGAGAGATCTGAACACAAGTAAAAACTCTATCAGTATTCCTAATTATGCATGTCATCAGATGTTTGTTTCACATAAGATTATAATGGTGTAATCCAACAATAGTTTTATCAAGTTGGTAATGTACACAACCAAACTATTCCTACCTTGCTGACGTTTTGTTGTCTATCAGACACCTTCCTCATAGAGCTTCTGACCGGAGTTCTGCTTCTCGCCGCTAGAACACAATCCCAACACCTTGTCCCGGTTCATCACTGGGGTTGACTTCCTTATCCAGACTGCTTCTTTAATCCATCGGATTCTCCTAAGCTGTTGTCTTCTCTATCAGTGACCTCAATATTGTGTATTGTCACTAATCGTCCTGTATGATAAATAAGTATTAAATTATTGTATGTCCACAGAGGATGCCACATATGGCCTTCAGGAGCTGGCAGGAGATGGTGATGTCACAGTAACAACTTCTCTGAGAGGTCAGGTTCTGAGTAATTTTGTTCTTGGTGTGTCTGTTTGTCTGTGTTTCCACAGTTATATCCATATTTTACACAATTATATTAGATTTCAGAACCTATATCAATGTCCTTTGGGTACAGCATTTTGTAAGCATACTTTCTAAGAATGATACGTCAGTGCATATGGGACAGACTTTTGAAGTAGGTGTGCTCCAGACTTTTTCAAAATCTTTTCAAAATCAAATCTATCCCACATTGCTTCAGTAACTGCTACTTTGGTATTACCTGGATGGCTAACCTTCATTTATGCTCCTAAATTAGATAATTATATTAAATTAAACTTGTTGAAACATGATGAATTCAAATAGATATACGCAGTTATAATTATATAAAGGTATAAACGTAAGCAAGTCTCAGCAACAAGTATCGTTTTATGTTAAACTTTGCTGTATCAGTAACAATTCTAATGATTATAAAAATGTTACTGAATATTTGTTGTGCTAATGATTTCAGTTGGTTCTAAGCTCCAGGAAGATTAGCTACATATCTACTGTATATGACAGTTAATGATGTTGATAAAGTTACTTTGAGTGTTGTAAGGCTTGTGTTTTGACCCTACAGAAGCAGAAGAGGACCTGTACAAGGAGACACCGGTGTAACCTCAGAGAGGCTGCTGTATCCTGTCTTCCTGCAGTTACATCATGGACATGGACTCTTGGTATTTGGGCAGTATTTACGAAGTCGATGTGTTCAGTCTGAATTAGGACCGTATTTTTCTAGCCTGGTATTCATTTATACTCAGTACCTTTCAATGTTGCAAAAACTGTTTTCAAGGCCACAATAAGTTATTCAATTGGTTCTTGCAAAGTTCAAAATTCATTGTTTGCATTGCAAACTAGACTAAGTCTATTATGTTGACTTCATGGCTCTTATACATTTTTTGTAGCCTAGAAGTCCCTCTGTAGCATTTGGGGGACTATCATAGAATGTGAGCAAAACGTTTGTGCAAGGTTGGTCCTAGAAAATAGTGAATTTCAAAGTCTTCAGAAAGATTCAAATACAATATTCCATCAGATATTTTTAGGATTAAGAAGATTGTATTTTACTGTGAGATGATATTTTCACCCTGAATAACATTAAGGGTAAAAGTTATGGATTGCATACATGAACTATTTTTGAGATTGATAGATTTTTGAGATTGGCTTGCCTTGTAGATAGGGCTTCTAACTGTCTTCTTTCTCTGCTTAGCACTTGAGTATATGACTTAGTATGCACTACGAGTGGACCATCCCCCAGTGCTGTAGTGCTTGCACAACTGTGTGGCCCAAGGGTATAGAACTGTGGGCCCTGAAAAGTGTAGGAAGTATTTAACTTCTAACAAGGCATCTAAGTGTGTCATATAATGTATTGCTGTTGGAGACAATTCTCTGAGAAAAGCATCATAAGTTTTTAATTCAGAGTCTATTTTGAAGATTTTCCAGGGTCTTCCAAAGGCAAATATTTCTATCACGTCCAGGCCTTGGTAAATATACATTTTACATGTTCTCATTAAAGTCTATCAGTTTTAAAGTATAGAAGTATGGTCCATTGTCCCCTAGAGATGGCCTAAGCACTCTTGTCTACAGCAGGCTAGCACTTCGTAAAACTACATGTAGCTTAGCTTCCAACACAGAGTGCTTCTGGGAACTCCAGCCATATAACCTGGCCTCTTCCTGTCTCTGGGCTGAGGGTTGGGTAGTCAACTTTCTATGAGTCAACATTGGAGGTGTCTAGAGATTTTTCTGTCACTCTGGGCATGATATTAGTATATTAGATTTAAAAAAAGCAATACTGCCTTTCCGATGATACAATGTGATAGGTATAGTGCAGTAATGCCATTGTGAATCCAGAGTTAAAGGGGGACCATTTACATAATATTCATCAAAAATGAAGATGATTATTCTAGGCCCATTCCAACATATTTTCTTTGCTTGATAACTGTCCATGGTGTTGAAAGGTCATAATCTTTCCTAGCCTTCTGGTTTTACTTCTCCACTAGTGTGCCTTCATGCAATTTGTGTGGAAGCTGCTTTTTGTTGTTGCATAATTGTATTTTTTAATTATAGTTTTTATACTACATATTTAAGGAGTTGAGGCAACTTTGCTTTTTCATTCTTTCTGCATAATGCTGCTATTGCCATTGCTGCATAATTCCCAGCATTGATAAAATGTATAATTATGTCTTTTGAAAATGCTGTATAATACCTTTTATTGAGCAATATCATGTCTTATTTCCATTGAGAAAAGTAAGCATCATGATTAAGGCTGTAAGATTTATTGAAAACTGATGCATATCTCGAAGAAATAGTGGTTGTGATTCTCCTAAGTAATAAAACCAAAAATATAATATTGAGACCTTATTATTTAGCTAACTACTAAGTGAATACAGAGTTTTTGATATGTATGGTTACTTTTAAGTAGGATACTTGCAGCTTTTATACTTCTATAAGCTTAAGGAGCTTGACTTGTATGTCCCATGGACTTGTATGACCTACTTGAATGTGCAACATGACATTTGTGTTTTATTCTTTGCTTTAACCTATGGATAGGTACATGTAGGCGTCTTATTTTCTGTGCTACTCTACATGAATGCTGTCCTTAGCCACCACAACATTACACCACATTACAATACCCTGTCGCAATTCAAAGTAAGTTAAAAAAAAACAATTGTTAGAACTAATAGTAAGTAAGTAAGTAACGTAAGTAAGCCTTATATTTAAAATCGAAAGCTTGTGGTAATATCTGGAAATACCAAATATGAAGGAAGAAATGTCTACTATGTAAATCGATGTACATTTGTAAATAGATTAACTGAATATACTAAGTAACAGTAAGTCAAATGCTTTGTGAAAGTGCTAGTAATAGACTATTCTTTGTATAATGGTACAGGTAGTAATCTACCATTATATAAAGCCATCTCAAGAAAACAACATGCGTGTACAGCTTGAATAGAGCTTAATGTAGGGAGGTGAAGACTATGGAACTATATGTGAGGTCTGTACTGACAGTAAGTTGCAGGCTCTAAGGTACATGTTTCTTTACATGTCAACAATAAAACTGTGCTGGTCAATGGAACTAACAGGTCTAACCATTATTCATGTTTTCTAAGACTCCGCATAAACATTTAATATGGTTTGTATACGAGGTGCAAACTGTGGATTTGAGCACACCTCACTTCTCCCTGGACAATGCTTGGGGTCATAGTGGCTGCTATGGATCTAACCTGTGCGGTAAAACCTTTCTTGCATTCAGAGTTGACTCATTTCAATCTCTAGGCTTAGCATTTTCCTCCCCTGGTAACTTTTGTTTTTTGTTTTTCATTACAAAATTGATATAGTTACTACATGTATATTGTTCTTATTCAAGTCACTTTTACTTTACAGACTGAACAAGTTTTGTAATGCCTATTTTGTGTTCTGCTGACTGGATGTTGTGTCCTTGGGAATGGCTCTTGACTTCTCCCAGGTGTAAAATGGTACCTGACTTTGGTTGGGGAGGTAAAAAGTGGTGGAAGGAGAGGGATGGGCTCCACCTTCTGCACTCTACTGTAAGCCTAAGACAGATTGGATAAACAACATGCCCCTACAACCTGACAGAGGCTATGGGACTGCCTTTTACCTTTATTTATTTATTTATTCTTTAATTCAGGCCCGTGGCCCATATCACATTGCGAACAGACAGATAAAAATAACTGGAGGCATGGTAACAAACACAATAAATAATACCTCAATAATCTAGTTGCTATACCCAAAGAAAACAAACTACTTAAAAACTAGGTTAATGTAATGCCTCCAGAATGTACTGAGGTAGTAGCCGTCAGAGTGAACTAGGGTAGAGATGATCGTATTGTCACTATGAAGTAGCCGAGTGACAAAAGAATACAATTGTTTCCTTCGTCTAGCGTCAAAAGTGTCGATTCCGAGGTTGGCAAATAACTGGCTGTTGCTAGTGCTTCTGCTTACAGAGAGTAACAGCTTCAAGGCGCTGTGGTACTATTTATATATCAATAGTTTTATAATTTTTTGTTTGTTCAGATTTGAAAAGCTTTGCATTTCAAAATTAGAGTTTAAAGATTTCTTTACATTGGATACTGCTTTCTGTGAAAGGTATGAAGTATTAATATTCCAGTGGGTTTGAAATTAAAATATCCAATAGTTTTGTGGCCTTGCCAGCATTAAACAAAAAAATAAAGACTAGGGTCAGTCAAGGTATTTTTAAACATGTATTTTTTCCTAGGCCTTATTAAAGTAACTGCATGCAAGTGAATATATCAGACAAATAAACAATTAGACACATTCTGGCTCTAATGTGCTCTTTATTCTAACCTCCGACAATACATGGTAGTCTTGTTATCATGGTACTTTTCAGTGCTAATTGTGCTTCTGATGCAGACATTGTTGTCAGCTTTACTGATAATGAACATAAATCAGTGGCAGGAAATATGTTTATGTGTAGTGACTGTTTGTCCCTTTGAAATTCTGTATTTTCCGTAATAATCTTTGTAAAAATCGACAAAATTCAGACATATTGTACTTCTGCCATTTTGACTTTACAATAAAATTGAAGAGAGTCAATCAAGAAAAGTTAAACTGACTATAGCAAGGTAAATATTTCGTTGCATAATATAGAATCGGATCTTAATTTACAGAAACTTGGTAAAGAAGTCATTGTAAGGCACAATTTTTTTTACTGCAGGTTTTGTATTAAAAAGGAGAAAAATACTCCCTCTAGGTAAATTGTTCAAAATGCACTTTTAACTTAGGTCATGGCAATATCTTTTTCTTAAAATTTTTGCTGTTTTTACTTTGAAAAAATTAAAATCTCCAATTGTTTTGTCAGGTTTTGATGATGAGCAGTTAATACTGGTATCTAGACAAATAAACAAAACTAGAGTTCCCCGATCTCATACCTTCGCCAAATGATGTTAATCTTTATGACTGACAAATTATAGATTAGATTATTCCCCCCTGATTTAAGAAATAGGAACCTAATTTTCATGAATTATATCATTTTATCATAATCTCAACCAAAAGACAGTCTTATATTAACAAACAATGCATTCTAGCATTTCCTAATAAATTATGCATATGAGGTCCTGATTTGAATAAATTATGTTTGATGATGTTCACCTCAATTTAACTTTCAAATACCACAAGTATGAAATTCCAGGCAGTTATCATTACATAATTATAAAATTTTCTCATTAATTATGCAAATTAAGTCATTATTAACATAATCAATATCTTCCCGTGTTTCTCTCGTTGTCAATTACCAATGTCACAAGCTTCAATTGTCCTATCATGGAATGCAGATGATTTATAGAATTTCCTCATAAATTATGCAAATTACATCCATATTTGCATAATTGTCACATAATTATATTAAGCATCACATAAGCTACCTACATACCAAAAACCACAACGATCCGTCAACTGGTTCTTGAGTTATCCCCTTTTGAATATTTTCAAGAATATATCCCTGCAGTTCCAGAGCAAGCCGCTAGGGGGCCTAAACTCACGTCACTTCTTCCCCAGCACAAGAGCTACCTACCATCCAAATTTCATCACCATAGCATGTCTAGATCATGAGATATCAAAACCGGAAGTTCAGCTGCAATACCATAACAAGCCGCTAGGGGGTCCAAAATCTAATCATTTTGAGGTCTCATCAAGACCTACCCACCTACCAAGTATCAAGCAATCCATCAAGGCCTTCTCAAGTTATCGTGTTTACAGACACACACACACACACACACACACACACAAACACACACATACACGAACGCCCCTGAAAACATAACCTTCTTGGCGAAGGTAAAAACTGCAAATTTTGCCATAGCCCATAACCTAAACCACTACAAATCTGGTGCCAAAAGGCTACCTCAATTATATGCTAAATGTTAATGTAGACACATTGTACAGCGTACCTTCCTATATGACTTTGAGTTCTGTTTCTATTTAACCATCTCCCTGCTGCCTAACCCAAACAATGCAATAATATACAAATCTGCTGACAAATGGCTACCTTAGCAGGCTGAAGGTTAATGTAGATGCATTATATATTGTACAGTGTACCTCCCCATAATAAAGTTGCCTGTTCAACCTTCTCCCTGCTGCCTAACCTCATAACCCATACAAATCTGGTGCCAAATGGCCATTTCAGCAAGGTTTAAGTACTTTATGGAAGGTAACATGTCTTCATGATTACATATAATTTTTTTATATCCGCCACACTGACTACAACTTACTCTGTAATAGTCTCCTCAGCATCCAAATGATCTCAGACATGTAACTAAATAAAAACTAAACACAAAACTTGTACCTGCTTGAATATACCTTCTGAATCAGTAGGCTAAGCTATAGCTACACTACGAGTTACCGCTAGATAATGATTGTATAAAATAATATCCCTCTACCTGACAGTGTACTAACTTAAAGTTACATAGATATGGAGAGGATGTCCTCACTGCAGTGTCTTACTTGTAACATCCCCTTTCTTTTGCAAACAATATGTCAGTTCCAGATTATATAATTAATAGCCTGCATTATTATATATATATATATATATACCATTATGCAATCTGTACTACTTGATCTATTCCTAATACAGTGTACCAAGAAATTCTATATTTATCATAGTCCGTGATCGTACAGTCCATAATCATAGTCCATTTCCGATTTACGAGTCCATTTGGTCTGGTGCCCTTATGGTTTCGTCTGACGGTTGTGTCATGTGGTGTTGGTACAGCTGTTAATGTCAGAGTGCTGCTTCTGCTGTCCACAAAGCAACACTGTTACAGTAGTTTCCTCTTTTGTTAGTTCTTTGTTGTCTCCTGAATGTGTTTCTGATTTCTCTCGGAGATACACGCTGCACATGGCAGCTGAACTTTCTTTCCGTATGGCTATCTTTGTAGACAAGTGATTTCTGTTGAAGTTCATCTCGCTTCCGAAAGTATTGATCTACTGTCACCAGTTAATCCGTAAATACTTTCATCCGTTTGGGTAATGATTGAACAGCAAAGTTCTTTATTCATGCACGACCACTTGTTTAAGAACAGCCGACGTTTCGACGACCGTCTGTCATCTTCATCAAGGCAATTATGACTGGTTCACTGTGTCACTGGTCACATAATTGCAGTGATAAAGATCACAGGCGGCCATCGAAACGTCGGCTCTTGTTAAACAAGTGGTTGTGAATAAAGAACTTTGCTGTTCTGTCACGATCCATAGATTCCTGACTCCATGGTGTGGTAGGTTTTCGGTGTGATACATGTTTAGTAACTGTTAGTGTTTCTGGTTGTCCTCGGCTGGTATGTGTTGCACTTGTTTTCATTTTCTCCCGGAGCTGACCGCTCACACCTGGCCAAAATAGGTTTTCCCTGGGGCCTAGGCCTTGATGGCAGGGTGTTTTGGTGTTTAGGATGATCAGTCCTAACTGTGTACTGATTTCAGCTGATGAAAAAGGATGTTGTCGTGCATTGACAATCTGGAACTCTAGATCTGTGGTTTTGTCTTGATGCCTGGTACTCAGGATGGCTTGGCCTGTGGGCCAACTGGCTTGAGGATAGTTCCTTGGTGAAGCTTCAGTCTTGCTTTGCTGGGCTTTATTCTTTGCTCAAACTTCTGGAAGTCACCTTCACTGATCACGTTGCATGAGGCTCCTGTTTCTAGTGTCTTTCCTTCACTCATTCGCAAATCTACATGCCATTTTTTTGTCACTAATTGTCATTTTGCCTACTCTTCTTGCTTCCCACTTGTATGTTGACAACATCATCATAAGTGACTCTGGCAGAGACCACAGAACTGATGCTGCTAATCTTGTTTTCTAGGATTGTGTGTGTACAGAAAGGCGATTGCTCTTAAGGTGGTAGATCGTATTATTTCAGGAACTGTTTCTTAGGGTGCACAAATACTCCAGGTCGTAGCCCCAAATTTCTCAGCACCCTGATTGTGGCGTCCACTGTTGCCCCATGACCTCTACTGATCTGCTGCTCCAGCCGTGACCCCGCAGGCCTGCAGGAAGGCATTGTGGGATTCCTCCCAGTACCTGGACGCCACGAGCTCCTGCTTGAACCTGGCGGCTTTCTCGAACTCGTATTTGCTGTAGTTGAGGATGTGCACGATTCGGTCTGCCCACCTCTTTACATCATTTGCACGATCGCGGTCGTTCACGCTGGTCTCCACGATGACTTGCTTGCGGTCCGGGTGGAGCTTACCCTTTTGGATCAAGTCGGTGATCATGTCTGCCAGGCCGGTTTGGTCGGAGATAAGGACGGGGATGCCAGCGGCGATGGCCTCCAGGCCGACCAGCCCAAATGGCTCGGAGCGGGACGGCATCAGGACCAGGTGGGCTTTCATCATGTCGTCCCTGATCTCCTCCTGGGTCCCGTACGGCAGCAGGGTGGGGTTCAGTTTGAGACTGTTCATGGCGTCTTCCAGGATCTTCTTGCTCGTCTCAAAGTCGTCCTTGCTGATGCCGCGGACACACCACCGGGCGTTCTTGATTGTCTTTATCACCTCCCTCATGGACTCTCCCACGAGGTCATGACCTTTCAGCTTCTCCACTTTCCTCACCCTGCCGATGGACAGGACGACCTTCTGTCCTCCCCCGGGTTTTACATCTTTAGCCAGGAACAGCTCAGATGGCTTTGGTAGGAAGATGTGGTGGTGGTCAGGTTTCTTATCTCCCTTGTACTTAGTGCTGAAATGGTCGAAGATCCGCTTGCCAACCGAGAAAGCTGCCTTTGCGTTGTCGACTTTATCGAGCATGTCATTCTCTTTCTCCCGTGCTTTCATGGCATTCTCACCTCCCTTGTAGTACTCTGTATCCTCGCGTATGACATGGGTGAACATGATGAGATCTGCTTTGTCCTTGTAGTACGCGTTGTGGATGTTTCTCGCTGCGGTATCTGTGATGTCAGCATGGCCGATGATGCAGGTGACGTCTTTAGGAAGGTCTGGGAAGTGGACGCTGTGGTACTTAGTAAGCCAGTCTAGTGATGGCACCGACTCCTTGTCTATTTGTACTGGTTTTATCAGCGTGACACCATCTCTGTCTGCTGCCTCCTGGTCTTCTTTGGGTACATTCAGCTGTAGGACTGTGGCGTACACGACTGCCCCATTGCTCGCCAGGGTTTGGCTCGCCTGGCAGTTGATGGTAGAAATTCCTCCCTTGGAAGTTCCATACTCGTCGTTGATCAACACGATTACTGGTAATCTGGGGCCTGTAGGAAAGCAAAAACAAAGGTCTGAATATAAATGCAGAACCGGGGTACCTATAGGAAGTCATTTGCATTAATTTTTTATAATGCTGTCTTTTTTTCACTAAGTAACTTTAACTTTTATCAGACAGTAGAAGAATTGAACCGGATAGGTACCCTTTGAATGTTGGCCACCTCCTGCTGAATCCTGACGACTGGAGGCTCCATCTGAAATACAGATGAGCAATTGCTAAAACCACTGTAGATTCATTAGATCTCATCCAATGATAATCCAGCCGTGGATTTGCTATTTTCTTCTGACATACTTTTTTCTGCACCATTGTCCACATGTCTGACACGTTTCAGATTTTTCAGGTTACTAGCAGTCTAATTTAGAAATAACAGTGGTCAGTTGCATGTGCTAAAAGTCCCTATTCCAAACAAATTGGAGCATTTTTTTTACCATATTGTCCCTGTTATTCGTTTGTTGCTGTTGCTAGCAATTTCAGTGTCCCAATATATACGTAATACTTCACACTACTTCATTTCTCTTTGAATTGGAGTATTATAGTTCAATGTTTACATGAATGAATCTATAAAGTATAAGGTTAAAGCATTCTTTCACTATGTACAACCCAATCTCAGTTTTTAACCGTCAAGACTCGGGCATGTACGATAATGTACACTTTTGGGGCTAACGTACTGTGTTGTTTCAGAATATGCCATATTTTTTTCACTACAGAGAATATTTTGCATCCATTTTTTATATGGTATTAAAAAAAACTGCTGTTCCTATCTTTGGTATAATATAACTGGCTTGTCACGTGTCTCACAGTGTCTCACATACAGTGCATCGATGCTCTGTGCTTTTTCGGGTGATACACATATTTGCTACATCTTGAACATTATGGTGACGGCTTAGCTAGAAACAAGTGGCTGCTAACTAACCTGCCGGAGGGTTTCCAGGTGCATCGTGCTCCTCGAGTTCTATAAAAATGAAACAAGAAAGGCAAAATGAACTATGTCCGCACTTATGGCCGAAATCCAGACTGAGACTGAAAACTTTCTTACACAAGGCAATATGCCTGTACAACGAGTCTTCTCAGTAGGACGTTCTTGTCTTTACTTTTAGTGCCCATTGTGAGGCGTTTTGTAATGCCATGTTTGTGTGTTTCTCTGCCATGTATATGTATGTTAATTTTTATTTGCCATACAAGTTACAACAACTAGATTCAGTGTTATTCAGCATGTTTTGTACAGGTGGCTGATTTTATGAATAAACTGTTAAGAAGGCCTAAGAAACTTTAAGAAACCCTGTATAAAGACGATAAGAAGGCCTCAATCGATTTACTTTAAAGATAACTTTTGGAAACGATAACTTTTTTAAAGATAATGATTAGTTTGGGTAAAACACGGTGCCTGCCTTACCTGGAAACTCATTCTTTAGTCCATCCACGACACTCATCAGCTTCACTTTCCTCAGAGCGTCCATCAGGACAGTTATGGTGGCGGTTTCTCCTTTCCGTTTCTTCCACTCCTGCAACGTGTCCCGGCAGCGAGACTTGTCATCACTGTACCTCTTTTCAATGTCGGTGACTTCTGCCCAGCTCAGTCCTAATTCCTCACCAAGGTCCTTCCATTCGGCCGTCGCATTATTCTTGACGTAACGGAAGTACCTGCTGACATCTGAACCTATGAGGAATATGGTAGTATGAAAATATAATATTTAGATACACATATTCCAAAATGCATCAAAACATGCACAGTTGATAGGATAGGCTGCTACTACACTCAAGATACACATGTTTGCTACATCTTGGGTATAGTCGGCTTGGCCAAAAACAAAATGCCACCAACTAACCTGCCGACGTCCCAGGAACCTTTGCACTTTCCAACTCCTCTGGAGGGTTTCCAGACACGTTGTGGTCCTGGTGTTGATCGGAACTTTCTGTAGAAATGAAACAAGATACGTTAGAATTTAATAATGTACATCTAAGGCCTTAAGAAATATTGCCAGAATGTGCCAGAATCCATCCATTGAGGGTTTTTTTCAAATTGCTGGTCTAACAATGAATCTGTCAACATTGGGTCCATCCATACAGCCGTCACATTTTCCTTGATGTAACGGAGGAACATGCTGACATCTGAAATTATGAGGAATATACTAAAACGTATCATTTCTTTAGATACACGTATTCCAATACACATCAAAACATGCACAGTTGATATGATATACTGTTGCTACATTTGGAGTCACACAGAGACTAATAGACAAAAACAAAATGGCCTCCAACTATAACCCAGTGCTTACTTCCCAGAATACTTCGTCTTTTTAAACTTTTCAACTTGGATGTTTACATCAAAGTAAACATCCACGGTTTACAGGATAGGCTGATACACATATTTGCTACAATTGGGGCACATGGCTTAGCTAAAAACAAATTGGCCTCCGATTGCGCGACTAACCTCGGGACGTTTCAGCAACTTCATCTTTTCCACCTTCCTTCTCTGGAGGGTTTCTGGTCACATCCTGGTCCTGGGGTCTTTTGGGGTGAGGAGAACTTTCTGTAAAAATTTAAAAAGATACATAAGAATTAAATCATGTCCTTCTAAGCCTCTATTGCCAGAATCTCTTAGACCAAAACTGTATATGTTGGGTTTTTGCATCATTACATAGTACATAATACATGAATGCAAAATGGCCTGGAACTTGGTGTCATAATGGCTGTAGCATCACACTAAGGATTCAGTATGGGTAACTTGCATTGAATTGTGGTGTTTTATGAAGAGTCGATTCTTGCATGGGGTTCAAAGTAAGACAATTCCATTTTAGAGGGGGGTGATATTGTGAGTAATGTTAACTTTGGGATGGTTCATTTCTGCAAAAGGTTGATATGAAACAGTGACGGTCCTTTTTGGAATGAGGAGGGAAATGGAGTGAAATATACTGTATTAGCCCCCGAGCAAATGTCAGCCTTTGTTGTGTTGGAAGTTATTTGCTAAATCAACATTCGATGTCAATGTGGCATGTTTGATTCTTCTTATAATAAAGCTTTAAGATTCATGCTAATTTGGAGATTGTTACATAAATTTCATTAACCATGTACTACTAGGTGACAAAGACATTGGTACGAACCAGGCGAACTACTTGGGAAGAAGTAGAGCCTCTTGCGAAGGGTGTGCGTCACTTCCGACTGCTGCTTGTACTTGTGCTCTTGGGTCTGAGTTTTGGCCACTTTGGCGTTTACCTGGTTGATGGAAGAAAAGCATCACTATCAGATTCACGAATTAGTCAGTTAACATTAGTCTCTTACTAACTGAGACTTACTACCAAACTAACTACGCTGGCTATATATAGGAAAATACGGGGTTAGCTCACACAGATAGCCAGAGAACACGGGGTTAGCTCACACAGATAGCCAGAGAACACGGGGTTAGCTCACACAGATAGCCAGAGAACACGGGGTTAGCTCACACAGCCAGAGAACACAAGGCTTAAGCTCACACAGATAGCCAGAGAACACGGGGTTGGCTCACCATCATGAGCATGTCATGTAGCTCCTTCATGTCGGCATGTTCAGTGATGACGTCAGCGAGGGCCTCGACCAACCACGTGCCCGTTTCAGAGTTTCTCCAGGACACGTGACCTGTCAGAACACGACGTGAAATACCATCAGGGAATAATTGTGACTTACTGATATCGTTCTCTCTCGTGCGAACATTCCATCTGAGGATTATTAGCATGCTATTGATCACTTTACAGTAGCATAGATATTATACACTCAGACTCCTTGACAGTAGCAAAAAGGCATCATGTTAGTAGGACAGTCATTCCATCTGTACAGAGCTGACGATTCTTCAGCTTAAGAATGAAACAGTTTCAGGAAATCATGAATAGACTTTGACCACTTGGTGGCAACTGGTTTTGATGAGCATTATCCGGTTCCCTGGGTTTGGTACTTACCGTGTACTGTAGCGTACATGACCAGCCGGTCGCTCGCTGTAGGTAAGGTTTCTCCGGCATCAGGACTCTCCACAGCGGCTGGAGGTGTGACCCATGTGATTGTTGGAGGAGGCGGTGACACAGTGGCCTCAGTACTTCTATTGGATGCTTCTGTCCTAGTTTGGGAGGTGCTGCTTGCTTCATCTGTGGCCGAGTCTGTTTGTTCCAGTCCCTTGTCCCTGTCACCTGGGAATAAATTGGATGGAAAGATGATTAACATGAAAGAAAAAGTTTTATCGTCCAATGGTAACTGCCCATGATTAGCTACGATTTTCAGTATACTACTAAATGCTTCTCACCTCCTCTGCAGGCCTGAATGAAGAAAAGTTTCGGCTTCCCCACGAGACTCTTGCAGGCCTGGAAACTAGAAATGATGCTGTCCACAGACACGTGCTGTCCGTCTGTGCCCAACACGCCTGTCTCTGTGCCATGGGACAGCAGGAACAGCACGAAGCAGTCGTAGCTGCTGTGATCTCTCTTGGAGACTTCCTTTGTTACAGCCTCAATTTGCTGTGGGTTCAACACAAGATGATTGTCAACTGAAGCAAAGGGAAACTATAATCATTGTTTGTGCTTGGAATGTTATACAATGTATACTAAATACATTGTACAATGTATTCACAATGTATACTAAATACATTGTACATAATAACTGACTTAGTGACAGGTGAGGTACAGTGGCAGATAAACTAAATTATGTAGTGTCGCGCTTTGCAACAATTTTGAAGAAGACACAATGTTGACAGAGCGAAATACCTAGAATGTCTTTAGCAAAACTAGTGCCTAGTATGATATTTGAACAGCTCTTATTTCAATTACTTGTATCAGGTTACTCTCCAAGCAGAGGTTTGGGTTTTGGGCTATATTTCTAGTGCATAAAAGAAACCCGATAAAAAGGACTAAAAACACGACAAAAATAGCCCCCAAAAAAACCCAAACCCCTGCGTGGAGAGTATATCAGGTACCATATAAGAAATTTCAATTTCTTATATGTTAAAACAACAGATAGCTAGGACAATTACTTTCCAACACATAGAAACCAACAGCTACTGTTACTGATGTGCCCCAGCTAATGTTACTAAATACAGCATAAATCTACTGACATGGGGGCAGAAAAGACATAGCGTGGGGTAAGCAATGCTATGTAGTGCCACGCTGTCGAACGATTTTACGCGAAAGAAGACACAGGTTTGAGAATGAGCATGTTTCTGCAGTGAAAATAGTGCCAAGATATTGGAACAGCTTTTGGAACAATTTTGATCACTTGTATCAGGTACTGTTTAAAAGATAACAACAATTATCGTGGACAATAACTTTCAAACATATAGAAGCCAATATCTACTATTCTAAATGCCCCCACCTGTGCAGTAAGGTTCTGTTTGATCTCCTGTTGCAGCTTGAGTTTCCCACAAATCTCCCCGAGTCTGTCCAGGTCCTTCGCTCCTCCCGGCCTGTTTCTTGTCGGGTCCGTAAAGATGGTGTTGCTGATGATCAGTGCAACGCCGCGCGGGTCAGAGGTCATCTTGTAGCAGTCCTAGTCAAACAAAATATAGCATAAATTAGCAAGTGGGGTCGTATGGCGTAAAGGCAGAGTGTTCAACTCAGATACAAGCGATCCCGGGTTTGAATCCTGCCCAATGCCACCGATCTTGCGTCTTTGGAGAAGGCACTTTAGACGACTTTCCTCACTTCACTCACAGCAGGTGGAAATGAGTACCTAGCTTCAGTTAGGGACGTCTCTCTGGTAGGACATTAAATGGAGGTCCCATGTTTGGGAGAGCCACACCCCACGCACTGTACAAAACTGGAACAGGTGTGTTACGCCTAAAAGGCGGTTATGCGAAAGAAACATTTGTCATGGTGCCATAACCACTAGACTCAACAAATGGTAATACACCAGGTCCTACAAACTTAACTTAAATTGAAAAAAAAAAAAAAACTATTTCAACTGTTGGCTTACTTACATTTTCTTGTTTCACTCGAGTCAGGGATGGTCCACGTCGGAAAGCTGCAAATATTGAGGCAGAAAATGTCAGTCATTGGTGTAAAGTCTTTCTAACGTACAGTCTGTAGTATGTGATGTGATGAAACATTTACATGAACTGTAATTGTAATCTGAGATATTATGCCTCCTGGCTTTTTATTGACTGTATATTTTTATATGTTTGTTATGTATAGTTGATGGTGTGCGTTAGACTTAGCGTTCCAGGTTGTGTTAACACAGGTCAACATTTTCATCTGCAGCTTCTAACATGTACCCAGTCACGAACTTATGAAATTCTATTTAATCTGCCAGAGACTCGTAATGAAACTCAGAATGACATTACCACAACGTAAATCAGACGTAAATAACCATACACAGTATAATACAGATGTTCACCACTGCCGTCACTGGCGCCCGGTTGTATCTAATCTCCAACATCTGGAACAAATAACCTCTGACCCCGTCCCACGCCTAAGATCTGACTAAAAACTATTTTCTTATCGAAACCTGACACCCCTCTGTGAGGCGCCTGATAAAAATGGAACCATCCGACAATACCTTGACCACAGGGCAAGCCAAGCCTGCACGACCGTTTTCGTCAGGGGCCAACAAAAGGTTTCATTTCCATGCAGGAAAACACATATACAAGAAAAAGAAAAGGACGTGCATCATCTGCAGCCTTATAGCAAAACGTATACCGAGTCCCAAAACAATCCGATCACCCACCCGCGAGAAATAGCTGCGAACATGAAAACTGCGCCCACTTATGTAACCTTTCTGCGGAAGAATATCTCCTTCCTCCGAGGTAAATATTATCATATGATTACTTATTAGGAAGTAACAAGATCAATATGAAAGACTCTCTACTAATAATGACATATAAACATACCGGATAATCTGGCTGGTCTGTACACCAGGTCTGCTGACGTCGATGCAAACTCGACCTCCTCACACCAGACTTCAGAATGGTCCTTTGCAGTCCGGTCCCTCAGGTCAAACTTCCACGGGTTGTCCTGTCCTGCCTTGATGCAGTGCGCACAGGTGACGTGGAGGGAGTACAGCACACCTGGCCACTCCTGCAGCAGCTGGACCAGCACCTCCAGCAGTGGGTGGACCACGCCCCACATCTCATCTGCCTGGGCAAGCCTGCCTCTGGTTGCCATGGTGATATACGTGTCGTCTGATACAGGTTTGGAAGATACCATGATGATGTGATTTAAGCCTTTTTTGTAGGCCATGACTCCATCTTTCCAGTCAACCCTCAGGCTGTCCTTGACAAGTGGATGGATCCCAACACTGAACCTCTGAAACAGTCCCCGGGGACAGAATCCTGTGATGTTGCACATCAGCTGCAGCTGCTCCTGATCTTCTGGTACATCATCTGGCCAGACGCTCTTCCAATTCTGAGGCATTTCTTCTTGCAAGTACCAAGGTACTCTGTACCAACAAGTGTGCTTGGAAGGGTCTGTTTTGTCTTGTATAATGATCTCAAAGCATAAGCCGAAATGCTGCATCAGTGCAGTAACAATGTCAGGATTGATGTCAGATGGCAACAAACATGTCATAACGTCCTTCCGGATCAGTCCACGCTTCTGAAGTTCAATTTGAAAACCTTCAAGCTGTGTGCAAGTATAATCAGCATTCGTTGCTCTGCGTGTTGAGAAAAGTGCTTTGATCTCGTGATGAAACAGATCCTTGAAGATTTCAATCAAGGCAGGAGGATCATGGAAGACGTAGTCCTTGAGTTCCGGTATGTCCGTGTACCTGAGGATGGTTCCCACCTGCTGCAGGTAAGACAGGACTTGCTCCAGTCTGTCCGCCGGGAGATCTGTGAGCTCCAAACAGTCGCTTTGCGTTATCCACTTCTGGTTTCTTGTCACTTGTTTCTTGTCAGTTGTTGAGTCGTTGTTCTCAGTTGACGATTTATCGCCCTCACCTCTAGTGATTTCCAGTTCCTCTGTTCCCTTGTCACGTAGCCCGTAAACTTTCTGTTCAAACTCCACCCATGTCCGCGGGAGGATCTTTTTAAGCGTAGGAAACAGCTTGGTATTATTTGCTGACTCCAGTATGTGATTCTTTAGCGTGTCCAACCCAGATGTTGGTTCTGCAGAACTGATGCAGTACATTCCAATCAGTCGCAATGGATGCTTCAGGAGGCTTTGTGTGCGTTCTAACTGCTGTTTTATTTGTTTTTTTTCCTCATCGCTTTTGGCCTCTTTAGATCTTTTGTTGACTTCCCTGATTTGGCGCTCTGTATTACGTTTCCATGTATCCATCTGCTTTTGGAACTTTTCTTCGATGTCCTTCACTTTACCATTTATTTCTGCCTCACTGCACATGTCCTTCTTGCTACCCACTATTGTAACCACTGCCCCTGGCACGCGGGCATTCAGTGTGTCCAACCAGAACCCCACGGCTTCTGTGTACCTCTCTTCACTGCATCTGTATGTCTGCAGGTTCACCAATAACAGATGAAAGGCATCTGGCGTCAGAAAGAACTGATGAGTGAGATGGTACACGTCTTGGCCACCAAAGTCGAACACTTCAAACGTGATGTTGTCATCAGGTGCCCACTGAGTTATCTCTACACAGTGTGTGCGGTCCTCTACTTCTGTCAGGGTGGACTCGCCACTGTCTAGCGTCTGTACCAGGCTTGTTTTTCCCGCCATTTTCTCTCCCAATATGACAACTTTCAAATGAGCACTTGTGTTTTCTTCGAAGCGTCCAAGCTCCTCAAAGTACTGTCTGATAGCAGCGATCCCCTGACTGCAAACTTCAGCTGGTGGTTTTGTAAGTGCGTTGTCACTAACCTCTAGACGACATAGGTCATTCAGCAGACCAACCTCAGTGGGTAACGTCTGTAGTTGGTTATTGCTCAGGTCCAGCCGTTCTAACTGTGTCAGTCTCCACACTTCCGCGGGTAACGTCTGTAGTTGGTTCCAGCTCAGGTAAAGCCATTCTAACTGTGTCAGTCTCCCCACTTCCGCGGGTAACGTCTGTAGTTGGTTACAGGTCAGGTCCAGCCTTTCTAACTGTGTCAGTCTCCCCACTTCAGGTGGGAGTGTGCGCAGCTCGCACCCGGACAGATCCAAGTGTTTGACGTTAGTGAGTTGTCCGATTTCCGCGGGTAACATCTGTAGTTTGTTAAAGCTCAAGTTCAGCCATTCTAACTGTGTCAGTCTCCCCACTTCAGGTGGGAGTGTGCGCAGCTTGCACCTGGACAGATCCAAGCGTTTGACATTAGTGAGCTGTCCGATTTCCGCGGGTAACGTCTGTAGTTGGTTCCAGCTCAGGTCCAGCCTTTCTAACTGTGTCAGTCTCCACACTTCAGGTGGGAGTGTGCGCAGCCCGCACATGGACAGATCCAAGTGTTTGACATTAGTGAGCTGTCCGATTTCCGCGGGTAACGTCTGTAGTAGGTTACGGCTCAGGTGCAGCTCTTCTAACTGTTCCAGTCTCCCCACTTCAGGCGGTAACGTCTGTAGTTGGTTACCGCTCAGGTCCAGCCATTCTAACTGTGTCAGTCTCCACACTTCAGGTGGGAGTGTGCGCAGCTCGCACCCAGACAGATCCAAGTGTTTGAGGTTAGTGAGCTGTCCGATTTCCGCGGGTAACGTCTGTAGTTGGTTACCGCTCAGGTCCAGCCATTCTAACTGTGTCAGTCTCCCCACTTCAGGTGGGAGTGTGCGCAGCTCGCACTGGGGCAGATCCAAGCGTTTGACATTAGTGAGTTGCCCAATTTCCGCGGGTAACGTCTGTAGTTGGTTACGGCTCAGGTCCAGCCGTTCTAACTGTCTCAGTCTCCCCACTTCAGGTGGGAGTGTGCGCAGCTTGCAGTAGGACAGATACAAGTGTTTGACATTAGTGAGTTGTCCGATTTCCGCGGGTAACGTCTGTAGTTGGTTACGGCTCAGGTGCAGCTCTTCTAACTGTGCCAGTCTCCACACTTCAGGCGGTAACGTCTGTAGTTGGTTACCGGTCAGGCGCAGCCATTCTAACTGTGTCAGTCTCCCCAATTCAGGTGGGAGTGTTAGCAGCTCGCACCCGTACAGATCCAAGTGTTTGACATTAGTGAGCTGTCCGATTTCCGCGGGTAACGTCTGTAGTTGGTTATTGCTCAGGTCCAGCCATTCTAACTGTGTCAGCCTCCCCAATTCAGGTGGGAGTGTTAGCAGCTTGCACCCGGACAGATCCAAGTGTTTGAGGTTAGTGAGCTGTCCGATTTCCGCGGGTAACGTCTGTAGTTTGTTACGGTTCAGGTTCAGCCGATCTAACTGAGTCAGTCTACACACTACCGGGGGAACTGTTTTCATACCTGTTGCTGCTAGTTTCAGTACCCGGAGGTTGGTGAGTCCGGCCAGCCCATCCGGCAGGTGGATCCCGCTGTTCCCGCTGAGGTCCAGTTCCTCCAGCTGGGGGAGTTTCAGGACTACCGGAGGAACTGTCTCCATGCCTGCTCCTGCTAGTTTCAGTACCCGGAGGTTGGTGAGCCCGGCCAGCCCATCCGGCAGGTGGATCCCGCTGTTCCCGCTGAGGTCCAGTTCCTCCAGCTGGGGGAGTTTCAGGACTACTTGGGGAATGGTGTCCAGCTTACGGCAATGTAGTCTCAACCCTTTCAATTTGTTCATGTTAGACAACTCATCTGGTAGGGAGATTTTCAATTTTGAATCCCAGTCTGCACTTAGATCCAGCTCCTGTAGGTTTGATAGTTTCAGCACTACAGGTGGTAGGGTGTCCAGGTTACAGTTCTCTAAGTCCAGGACAGTGAGGTTGATGAGACCCGACATCTCATCCGGCAGGGTGATGTTCTCGTTGTAACTGAGGATCAGCATTTCTAACTGCGGAAGTTTCATCACGGCAGCAGGAACTGTTTTAAGGTTACAGTTATGCAAACACAGCACTTTTAGATTGGTCAGTTTGGTCAGCTGATCGGAGATATCGATGTTCTTGTTGCCTGTCAAATCTAAGACCTCCAATTCCTGTAGTTCAAACACTTCCTCGGGTAGTTGAGCCAGAGGTTCGAAATCACTACCATATTCACGAGACAAGTTCAGTGTCAAGAGAGTTCTTTTCCCAATCATGTCCCATTCTTTTGGCTTCATCTTGTTTTTAAAACTTGACAGTTTAGCCATGTCGATATTTCTAGAATTGAATAATTGTGAGAAAATGATACATGTAAAAGCAATTTATAATTATGGTGTTTTTATGATTAGCTTTGTAACCCTTTTAAAGTTCCATGTCTAATACATTGTAACAATGTATGATTATACATGTACATGTATTTACACAAGTATATCTCCTGCATAGTTCATACAGTGGATGAAATTAGAACATCATTTGCTCATTAATTACTGCTGCTAAACTTCGCTCATGTACTAACAGTTAAACTGTTACTGTTAATCTCTAAGCAGCTCCTACTCCAACTCCTAAGACAGCATACATTGGTCAGGAGTGACCATTTGCCCTTGTAGCTAGTGGATACTGTTTTCACACTGTAAGAATCTGCTTGGAGATTAACTGTACTACATGTACCTAAATTATGATGTCATGATTGTGCAATGGACCTGTCAACACGAAAACTGCAAAAATAAGACCACAGAGAGCACTTAAAGATTTACAATAACATATACACCAACATGTTGCAAAGTAGTCTAATATGACAAAGTATGATTTCTGAAGCATACTGTTGCCTGGGCCCAGGATTCTCCTCCACATCCCCTGCAAGCTTCAGCATGAGTTGTGAGATGACCATCCACACCAGCAAACATGACGCCACCCTCAGCAGCAAACACGGCGCCTCTGGCGAGCAGCACTGGGAGTCCCACCTCAGGTTCCTGAAGCAGCCTATCCGGGCCCTGTAGGTGCACAGGTCAACCCCCATCCTGACGGCCTGTGGAGTGGAGAGGGAAATATTATATAATAGCATTCTACATGCTTGAAATGAAATTGTGTATGACAGTCAAACTTGCCCAAGCGAACACTTCTACAAGCGAACCATCTGGCCATAACGATTTTTCTCCATCCCGACATTTTTTTCCCAAAGAATTTTCTCTGTCAAGATGTTTTTTCCGGGACCCATAAACTTTAAAATCTGTGTCTTGTCGCAATGCTGTTTTGTAAGACTAAGAAGACCACTTGTCTAAGAAGGCCACCTTTTCCTCAGTCTCCTGGGTAGACGTCTTATAAACAAGTTTGAATGTACATAATTTGCATTACCATATAATTTTAAGAACTTTTCCTCAGACTCAGAATTACTAAGTCTGTTCATAATGTGGAATGAAATTAAGCCTAGTGTGGCGGCGGAGAAGACCATCAGTTTTCAACAGGAATGTACTTCGCTCATACCCTTCGCTCATATTTTTTTATAATCATTCTTTTTATTGATTTTCACAAACATAAGATACACACAAAGAAAAACTTATACTGAAGGGACATGTAGAACACAGGAAAAGATAAATAAAACCAGAAAACAATGATCATCGCTAGGTGGCGCGCTACCAACCACACGTACTCTCCGTAGCTCCCGTCACTCGGGTCTACAAAAACGTCTTTTTCTGGACTTTAAGTGTGCATCTACCTTCAATCTTCAGCCTGAGGCTTTGTTAAGAACACTAGAAGGGAACTCGCCAAAAAATTGCCGGAATTTGAAGTCCTGTTGGATAGATTTCGTTAATTTCCTCCAACCGAGTATCAGTGGGGAGGGCGCTGTCCTGCTCTCCTTTGTTCTACTTCAAGTGACGCTGGGCCCCTGGCTCTGCTAGCTGACATCAAGACGACACAGCACAATGACGAGTCCTTCACCAGCAGTCTTGGATCTAAAAGCCAGGATTCTAAAGCGACTTGCAGCTTTTGAACGTCATCAAAACAACCCACCATGGCAGGTTGATAGGATTGGCGAGATAGCGACTGACAACAATTCCACCACTTTGGAAGCGCTGAAGGAAGTCCGACAGGAGCTGTTCACAGAGTTTGAAGGTCTTCCGAACAAGCCAGAGTCTTTGTTAGACGGAAGGTTAGTAAGACGTAATAAGAACACGTCACAGCGCTATACCTTGATAAAGGACATTATTGCCCTGGTAAACTTCAATTAAACATGGAAGACCAGTCAAAAAGAACTGCGTGACTGCATACGTTCTAACCTTGAATCATACACGCTTAGCCAAACAAGCGACAGTAATGATACACAGTTATTAGGAGAGGAGTGTGCTCCAAAGTATGACCTACCACAAGACAATAATGTAGCGCGGCCACCAAAACGAACCGGAAGTCAACAACATTCCGATAAGTGTTGTCTTCTATGTGACACTGTGCTTTCATGTGATGAGTCTACACAACGTGTACTAGCTGTATGTGCTTCCTGCAAACTACTCCCAAAATCTGTAAAAAGATTAACAGACACGATCCACCAGTTACAGGCAGAGGTCAACAACCTTAAGAACGGTGTAAGTTGTGACCCAAAAGAGGCCAAACTGAATGAAGATCTCACCACGGAGGTACAACGACTTCGAGACG
This sequence comes from Branchiostoma belcheri, assembly GCF_001625305.1. Classification (NCBI taxonomy): domain Eukaryota; kingdom Metazoa; phylum Chordata; class Leptocardii; order Amphioxiformes; family Branchiostomatidae; genus Branchiostoma; species Branchiostoma belcheri. The sequence continues at coordinate 219,433 of NW_017803860.1, read as the reverse complement.
AAAATGCTTCGCTCGTGAAGATCGTCGACGAGTTGGTACGACAAAAGCCTGACGCGTGGGAATCACCAGGGAGAAGAAACACAGTACGTCAGGGGGATGTAAACAAACCGTCGCACGCCCACAGCGTGATCAGAACGTCTAATCGGTTCTCCCCCCTGGACTCTACAGTCGGTAGAGACGAGCGTCACTCTTCAGTTGAGTCTGACTTTCTGGAAACTGAAACTCAACAGATTGAAACCTACAGAAAATATCAGCAGGCTCGGTTCTACAACACAAAATCTGCAGGAGGTACTGCTATTATAGGTGACTCTATGATAAACCACCTAAAGGGTAACAAGATGTCTAGGAAGAAGAACGTCAGGTGCTTTACTCACCGTGGGGCGCGGGTAGAACAGCTCATTCCATCTGCCCTGAGGATCGTCCAAAGAGAAAAGCCGAGTACTGTCATTCTCCATGCCGGTACAAACAACAACAAGGATCCCGCTCACCTGGTAACGGACAAAGCGTACCACCTGGCCTCGTCATTACAGCAATGTGGCGTGCCTAACATTGCTGTCTCCAGCGTGATCATACGGACCAACGAGAACATGGAATGGACCCGTCAAGTCAACAACGGTTTGTCACAGATGTGTTCCAACAACGGCTGGTACTATATCAACAACAACAACATCGGACACCGTCACATTGGTCCTGATGGGGTGCACCTCAATGGATACGGCACCACCCAACTTGCCAAGAACATGATTGCGTTCCTGAGCAGCACCCGCCCGGCGAGAGTTCGAGACGACACGTCCTTTGCCGACGCTGTGAGGGCCCCGCCGCAGAGACCACCGGGTTTTCGAGGGCGAGGCACCCCGAGAAGCCTATGGTAGTAAAACAGGTTAAAAATCTCCCATCATTTCTACTATGTAACGCAAGGTCCTTAGTTAATAAGCTTGACGATCTAGCTGACTCAATGACTAGACATGGAATTGACATAAGTGTAGTATCTGAGACATGGTTCTCACCCAACCATCCAACTGAATGTACACATATAGATGGTTTTAGTCTGTTCTCTAAATGTCGCACCAGTCGTGGTGGCGGCGTTGCCATTTACGTTAGAGAAACAATACCTGTGGAAGTTATTGATTTTATTGAAACACCTATAGAACTAGAATGTTTATGGATATTAGTTAAACCGTATTGGACACCGCGTCGAATTACAAACATTGCCATTTGTGTTGTCTACAATCCTCCAAACTCGATGTACGAGGACATGTTAGCCAAATATTTGATTGACAGCGTTGATAAGATTAGTACAAAATACCCCCAAGTGGGGATCTGTGTAATGGGAGACTTCAACAGATTTGAGATCAAAAGTCTTATAAATGGAAGTCAGCTCGAACAGGTAGTAAATCAGCCTACTAGGGGTGAGGCTGTGCTTGACTTAATAATATCAAATTTGAAGTCCTTCTATTTAAATCCCCGTATTGAAGAGCCCCTCGGCCTTAGTGATCACAATACCGTTATATGGATGCCCAAAGACCATAAGCCGAGCAACAGGAAAATAACGTCCACCTTCCGACAAATGAGAGATTCCAACGTCCGATCCTTCGGACGCTGGATTTCGGCCTACCCGTGGACCGAAGTCATCGATGCCCCAGATGTCCAAAGCAAAATAGACAAATTTTACCACATACTACATGTCCAAATAAATAAACATTTTCCCTATAAATCTATAGTTAAACACAACACTGACAAACAGTGGATAACTGCCCAAATCAAATCTACAATAAAACGACGTCAAAATGCATTTCATACTGGAAACATGACACTTTATCGAAGTCTACGTAATAAGGTTATTCGTCTATGTACAAAAGCAAAAAAGCAACACTATGTCTCCAAAGTAAAACATCTTAAGACAGATAACCCTGCTAAGTGGCATAGTTCTCTCCGTAAAATGTTAAATTCTCGTAAACCACAGGTGTCTATTAGGCTTCCCAATGACCCTCATGCAAATGAAGAAGACACAGCAAATATCATTAATAGGCATTTTTCCTCTATTGTAAATGATTTACCCCCCTTGGACCTGACCTCAATACCTTCATACTTACCGTCCCCCTCAAAACCACCAACAATTTTGCCATGGGAGTTATACGAAACATTAAAACGACTCAACCCTCATAAAAGTAGTGGTCCGGATGACTTACCGCCCAAAATTGTTAAAATGTACGCGGCTGAGTTCAGTGACGTTTTATCTCATATATTTAATTCATCTTTAGATGAAGGATATGTCCCTACTCAATGGAAACAAGCAATTATAACCCCAGTTCCCAAGAAGATACCAGCCTCTCTCGAAACCTTAAGACCAATATCCCTTACCTCCATCCTTATAAAGACATTTGAATCCTACATCGTTAAGTGGATTCTTCAGGACATATGCAAAGTGGTAGATCCCAATCAGTTTGGAAGCAGGAAAGGAAGGTCTACGGTCCATTATCTAACCAGTTTAATTAACTACATAGTCCTTGGTGCTAGAAACCCCTAAAAGCGTTCAAACACTACTAATAACTGATTTCAGTAAAGCATTCGATAGGATAAACCACACCAAGCTAATTAACAAGATGTTGACATGTGGGGTAAGGGCGTCAATTATGCCTTGGATATGTAGCTTCCTCACAAACCGTAGCCAGTGCGTCCGATACCGTACCAAATCCTCAAATTGGGAGGGAATCTCATCTGGAGTGCCTCAAGGCACTAAATTGGGACCGATTCTTTTTCTTATATATGTCAATGACGCCTTACAAGATGACATTCTAAATCGTTATAAATACGTAGATGACCTGTCGGTATGCGAGAGCAGACTTTTCTGTGAAGCGAGCCTAATTCAATCATCTATGGACCAACTCAACTCCTGGGCAATTAATAATGACATGAAGCTAAATGACGATAAGTGTATGCTCATGACCTTTTCCTTTATGAGAGACTGCCCCCCACCCCCTAATATAACACTTCATAATAAGCCCCTAATGTATACCGAATCCGCCTGTATTCTCGGTTTATGGCTCTCAGGAGACCTGAAATGGGACAAACATATTGAAATTATAACAAAGAAGGGGAGCTCACGTCTTTTCTGGCTGAAGAAACTGAAACATTCCGGACTCCCTGTTCAAGACCTTTGCGATTTCTACCAAGGATACATACGCCCGACCCTTGAATATGCGGCCCCAGTTTGGAATTCAAGTATCTCTGTACATCAAGTAATAAAAATCGAACGCATACAAAAACGAGCAGTAAAGATAATCCTTGGCCCCCTGTACACGTCTTACAACATCGCCCTGTCCCAATTATGTTTGCCGTCCCTAGAGAAAAGAAGAGAAACCCTTAGCCTTAAGTTTGCAAAGTCCCTCCTTAACTCCCCTTCGTTCCGACATTGGTTACCCCCATCCCGCTCAGATATCCATGGCAGATGCCTGAAGGGGGCCAACCAACTCGACATCCCTTTGACGAAAACAAAGCGGTACAAAACGAGCCCAATACCCTACTTCACTGATTTGTTAAATAAACAAGCAGACCTAGGTTGAAAACTCCCAGTACCGGACCAATATTGTTTTTAATCACTTACGGATACTTCTGATCTATATCTAATTTATAACTGTGTACAGCTAGTATTTGTTTAATTTGTTTGTACCTAGTCTGTCAATGTCCTTTGTTTAGCTCACCTTATTGTTTAGTTGTTTTTAACCTGTGTACGCAATTCAGCGGTTTAAACGCTGCCATGTACAAGGATTGTTGTCAATAAACTATTATTATTATGATTAATGGTTACATATTTGAATAACAGACAAAAGTGTTCTCTACAATGTTTTCAACGTTTCAGCTATTTTTCTCCATTTACATATGTGTTTTTTTATTTTATCCATCCTTTTTGCTATAATATGTTCTAATCTATGAAAGTATGATGCGTATGAGATGAAAGCTTGCAGGTTGAGAGAGAATTGACGGTTTTTAAAGATGAATTGCTTTCCTAGGAGGATTATTAAATTTGAAGAAGCTGAACACCGACCATTTAAGTCACCGAAAATAACCTTAAAAAGATCCAGATTTAAACGTTCCCTAGTATTGTTGAAAAACCAGTCTTCCACTTGTATCCAAAAATTTGTAACAACTTTACAATGAAAAAAAGATGGAAGACTGTTTCTTCATCTTCATTACAATAACTACATAAGGGCGACTCCACCAACTTCCAAGTGTACAAAGTTTTGTTAACGGTCAAGTATTTGAACAATAATAATTTATGTTGGAACATGCGAGAACTTGAGTCAATTGAAATTTTGTAAGGTAGGCTATACACCTTTTGCCACGGTATGGAAAATAAACTGTGAGATTATAAGTGTATTTACTAAAGTGATTTTCCCCATAATCAATAGTGCTTTTCCTTTCCAGGGGTTTAAAATTTTATCTATTTTCATATACTTTCGGTCAAAATTAATTGATACTATATCCGTAAATTTTATGGGGATATGGATCCCTAAAATGTCTGTAGGCCCATCAGTCCATTGTATGGGCAGAGAAGTGGGTAAAAGAAAATGTGTACCTTTTAGGGAGCCAATACGGAGAACAGAGCATTTGTCAAAGTTGGGGACTAGACTAGATAATAAAGCAAAGACATCTATATCTTTAATAAGGGAGTACAGGGAGCCAACGGTTGGAGCAAGCGGAAAATTGGTATCGTCTGCGTATTGTGAGATTTTTGCTTCCATGCCATGGATATTTAAACCTTTTATTTTATTATTATTAGCAAGAATTTCAACTCCTAAAATAAAGAAGAGATAGGGGGAAAGTGGGCACCCTTGGCGTACTCCACGGGTGAGGGGAAATGATTCAGAAATATACCCATAATTAATTACCTTACTAACAGCATTGTTATACAAAATTTTTGTCCAACTAAGAAAAGAATCCCCAAAATCAAAATATCTTAGCACTTTAAAAATGTAATCTTGTCTTATTTTGTCAAACGCTTTCTGAAAATCCGCAATGAAAATTAAGCCCGGTTTTCCGTTAGATTCATAATATTCTATAATTTCTAAAATCTTTCGTATAATGGCGCTAATATTTCCTTCTTGTAAAAAGCCAGTTTGATCGTATGATACAAGACTTGAGAATTACCTTTTTCATGCTCAATGCTATACACTTCGATAATATTCTAGTATCACAATTAACAATGTTATGGGTCGCCAGATTTTAATGCAACTGGGATTTTTGTCTTGTCCAGTGGGGTCTTGTTTTCGCTCATATTACTTCTACACACATGTAACCTTAGCATCCTGAGGGGCCTGGTAGAGGCTACTGTATGGTGGGTTACTTCTACATACATGTAACTTTAGCATCCTGAGGGGCCTGGTAGAGGCTACTGTATGGTGGATTACTTCTACACACATGTAACCTTAGCATCCTGAGGGGCCTGGTAGAGGCTACTGTATGGTAAGTTACTTCTACACACATGTAACCTAAGCATCCTGAGAGGCCTGGTAGAGGCTACTGTATGGTGGGTTACTTCTACACACATGTAACCTTAGCATCCTGAGGGGCCTGGTAGAGGCTACTGTATGGTGGGTTACTTCTACACACATGTAACCTTAGCATCCTGAGGGGCCTGGTAGAGGCTACTGTATGGTGGGTTACTTCTACACACATGTGACCTTAGCGGCCTGGTAGAGGCTACTGTATGGTGGGTTACTTCTACACCCGTGTAACCTTAGCATCCTGAGGGGCCTAGTAGAGGCTACTGTATGGTGGGTTACTTCTACACACATGTGACCCTAGCATCCTGAGGGGCCTGGTAGAGGCTACTGTATGGTGGGCTACTTCTACACACATGTGACCCTAGCATCCTGAGGGGCCTGGTAGAGGCTACTGTATGGTGGGTTACTTCTACACACATGTGACCTTAGCATCCTGAGGGGCCTGGTAGAGGCTACTGTATGGTTGGTTACTTCTACAATTTGTCTTAAACTTCCTAAAACAAATCGAACGTTAAATATATCAAGATCATAAACAGAGTGCAAACATACTACTCAGACAGACGATAAAATGCATTCCCTAGGGAATTAAACTTTGTCAACAAGATAACTTAAGAACGGCGGGATGGATTTATTTCATGCTTAGTGGGTCCGTAGGGTGTGACTAAATCTAGAAAATAAGATTTTTGGCCCCCTAGTGGCTTCCGTTGGTACTGCAGAGGAATTTCTGGTCTTCATATCTCACGATCAGGACATGCTTCGGTCATGAATGTTGGATGGTAGGTAGCTCTATTTATCTATAGGTCATGGGGTGTGATACACAGATCCGCCCAAAAGAACCGGTTTTTCTGCAACCTTCAGGCCAAAGAACGCAGTATTCTTTGGCTCCACACAAATTAGTCCCCAAAATATTCAAACTTTGTAGAAATCTTACATAAAAGTGCTGCGGCAGAAACTGCCCAATGTTATAATACTGGTGTGCAGTATTTTACCAAGCGTTAACTGGAACCTGAGGTTTTCCCGGGTGGCGTAAGGCGCATGGATATCACAACTGCCTGTCAGGGTGAGTCGGCTGCACTTCTGTGGACCTTCGCTGGGCGCAGTGCAAAAGTGGGCGTGACACGCCGGTCAAACCACAACTGTTGTTGTCGTTGTTTTCAGTCGTTTTGTAGATTACAAAATGAAGCATTTTTCTTACCTCTCTCAGTGCACCTGACTATAATTTGAACCGCATCAATGTCAGCCTCAAAAGCGATTGTCTACGACTGCGACTCGCTGGAGCAGGTGGTGTTGAGGGTTCAAATCGCAGCTGGCTGGGTTGGGTCTTGTCGCGTGTGTGCACATGTGCTAGTGTTCCCGTAGTGGTTCGTTCGCCGCTGCCACACTGTTGCTCCTTTCTTCCCGTGTCATATTCTTATTGCAAAATGCTTTGTACGACTAAAAGCACGCACACAATGTTGATATTTTGATGTTACTTTATAAATGACTACTGAGAGAAAATGCTTGAGCCCCTTTATGACAGTGTTCTGAACGAAATACAGCTAATAACCATAAAACTTCAGCACAAGAAGCAGAGTACAAAAAACAACAACTCAAAATTGTCATAAAGAGACGCTTATGAAAAGAAGTGCTGTTCTTCTACCAGAGACGCCAACAAACAAAACCATCAAAATTCCTAAGCGTACAACAGCACAGGGGCGTAACCAGTTATAGATAATCACACTTCAGGAGTTGCTTTGTACCAGGTGTCAGGATGTAATAAATCAAGTTGAACCAAAGACAAAAACAAAATCCCGCCAGAGAGGGCTTGGCTAGAACTGAAGGTGATGCAATACACCGTGTTGTCTTTCATTTGTCATAACTACCCCGGAAAACACGCATTTCAATGCAAACTTGGCCAGATACTGAGAAAATTTGGTGTCCCTAAACAAAATGTTACACGACTCAGTGTTGTTAAGACGATATCATGTAAGATTTATGTGCCAAAACTGTAAATATAGATAAAAAAGGTGGATTTTTTCTCATCTAGATTGTAATTTTCAAAAACTTTCAACATATGAGCGTCGCTATTTCGCTTTTCAAGAGACTCAGCGCAGCGCGAGAATACTAGTATATTAAGTTGCGCCAGGCCCATTGTGTTTTAGGAGGCTCCTAAAAAGAATGTAAACAAATAGCAGTTTTCGTTCGGGTATTTTCGCCACGTTTTGCGTTGCAAAGACATTGATCTTGTACTCCCCAAATGTCAGTATGAATCCAGATACATGTAGGCTTATAGCGAAAGAAAATGTTGAAAACAGGGATGTTTAAAAATCGTGTATAAATATCGCTTTAAGAGTTCAAAGTGCTGCAAGTTAGGTTGGGTCTCTCGGCAGTTGTCTTTTTTTTTTTATATATTCCAACATCTAATCACAAGACGTGAGGACGGCACACACGTGATGACGGCAACACAGGGGCAATACAATACTCATTTTCACCTGAGCGAAGTGAGGAAAGTCGTGTCAAGTGGGCAAGATCGGTGGCATGGCAGGACTCGAACCCGGGGCCTCTGATGCCGCACCGAGCACTCTGTCGCTACGAAAAAACGACTCCACCTGAATGCAGCAAAACAAGGATACAGCAAAACAAGACGCGCCCACAAATACACCATAACTAGTCTGTTTGGGTGTTTGAGTCTACATGTAGAAAAGGATACTACTCAGGGTTCAAAATACCCAACTCTCGCCACACAAGGCATGTTTTCTGTGCGAGACATACTGGAGATGCTTGCAGGTTGGTTGTCTGGTGCACTGTTTTACTTACTTATCACCATTTTTTTTTCTTTACACACGCACACACACACGCACACACACACACACACACACACACACACATACATATATACAAAGCGATGTTTTTAAGTTTACCTCAGCCCGGCTTACAGTTTCTGAGATTAAGCCAGCAAGTGACCGATACTTAAACAGGAGGCTGGCTTACAGATGCCTTCCAAAATAAACTTTTGGTGTTGACGGCAACCTGAAATATCGATGGGCAACCGGAGCTTCTGAAAAAAGCATTTCAAACCCTGCTACTGACTGAGGGAAAATGTTTGAACTCACGTTTATGTCAGCAGGTAGAAAACAGTTGGCCTTGTTCAAGTCTCGATGTTCCTCGCGTTGGATCTTGCTTCTTTCTTCTTTACTTGCCCTCTTCCTTCCCCAAGACTGATATGTCACGTCCTTCCAGAGACCTTCCTTTTAGAGCGAATTTTCTCTGCCGCGGACCGTTCGGAAAGACTAGGCGGGGCCGGGCGAGCGAACTCGCGACCGGGAAAGGCCCCGGGCCCCGGGCCCCGCCGCTCTACCCCCCAACTACGGACCCCGAGTTGGCGGCGGCTTTACTCAAGTCTTGACGCTCTTTCACAGGACTTTGCCGGTTAAATCTTGCTCCTCCACAAGAAGACCTCACGCCGTCTAAAGCTAACCGCCCCTTGTCCTTCTACTGTGTTTTACCAGGGAAAATGCAGGGCAAAACGGGCCGAGCCCGGCCGTGGCCGGACCCTGGGACTTAGCCCTGCTAATGATATAAGCCCCGCACTGACGGCGCTAACTGGTTAGTCCACCTTAAACAATGGGTACCTGTGAGTCTGTATCTGCCTCAGGCCTAGTTGTCTGTAGCTGTGCAGACCTGACGTCAATCAAAAATTATAATAAGTCGTCTCTGAATTCAGGCGGCCACTGTAGTATCATGAGGAGCCTGGTAGAGGCTACTGTATGGTGAGTTACTTCTACACACATGTAACCTTAGCATCAGTACGACAACCCGCGAGCTCAAGCGAGTCTCGGAACTCGTGGACGCTCAACTCCGATCAAGTTTTGACAAAATGAAAGAGGAATTCTTAGTCTCTGTGAAGCGAGACATAATCGACGCCATCAAAGCTGAGATGAAAGCCGAACTCGACGAACTGAAACTGTCTCTGAACTCCGAGCTGGCTGATTTGAAACGTAAAGTTGACGAGAAGGACAAGACGATCGAGAAGCTGAATGCTCGACTGGCTGAAGTCGAAGACCACGCTGACAGAAACGAACAATACAGTCGTAAGCACTGTCTGGTGGCGTTTGGTATCCCCCCTCCCCCTTCAGCTGAAAAGGGGAAGCCAGAGAAGTGTACTGATACTTTTATCAACTTCAGCAAGGAGCACCTAGATGTTGACTTGCAGCCCTCCGACATCGACATTGCCCATCGAATTGGTAGACCAAGGGATGGAACCAGGTATGTAAGCGTGCCACACAGCACGTTTCGACGGCGTCAAAAGTGCACAGGAAACACGCAATGACGGCAGGGTGCATGTATATGGGGCACCCAGAACGGCTGTTTTTAACGGTCTCCACATTGATATAAAGCTAAAACGGTTGACTATACTCGGGTAGAATATAGTTAATCATATTTTACGATCTTTTGATTCCTATGAAGGGCAGAATTTGAGAAATTTACGACTTTGCCAAGCCCGTACTGAGCGCCTGTCAGGACGTGGAGCGCCGATCCGGCGAAGATCGTTCGACTAACCCGTTCTGAAAATAAAGAAACAACACCAAAACTATCAACTTTTCCGCTTGTGATAATCTTCAGATGTATTACTTGTGGTTTTCTTCGTTGAAGCTGCCAGTTAACCTGCATAAAGACCTATAATTTGGCCGCGGAGTTCAGCGGCACGGCACGAAAAATCCGCCATGTTGTGCCGGCCGCTTAGACAGAAAGTAGCCACTTATTGCGACACATACATTACGGCGGTACGGCGTGAAGTTGGCTGGATGCGGCGCTCGGTCTCTCTTTTTTGTGTGAGTCCGTTACATGGAAGATTTTCGGACACAAGCTTGAAGAGAAATATTTCTAAGCTGAATGGTTCATTTCTAAATAATGTATTTCACAATAAAAGGCAAGCGGGGGAACTTTCCGCATGCCGTCGCCACGTGCCAGTCAGCACGTCAAGACGTGCTAAACAGCACACTGTGACGGAAGTTTTGTGGACTGACGGTGAACTAATAAAATGTTGCTGCTACAGTTGTGAGACTTGAGGAGGTGAAAATTGTCGATTTAGCCACAGGGCAATTCGATAAAAAAAAGGTAAGTACTTGTAGAGAATGTCGACATCGCACGCCAGTTGAAGTTCTGACCCGCCCTCCTGTGCCACGCTGCACGCTGTGACGGTCGAACTTAGGAACTCTTACAGGTATTTTTAATTTCTCTTATTTTAGTTTTAGAATGCGTCATTAATTTCCAGGCTCTAATTTCTAAAATTGTTTCTAAAAAAAGTGGTTGTAAGAAAATTTTAAAGTTTATTTAGAATTTTAGATTCTTTTTCGTTTGTTTTATTCGACCGTTATCATGTGCTGACCCACACGCTATGACGGGTCATACAGAAACTCACGTTACGACTAATGGCTGTATATGGAACGCAGCCTATCATCGTGAAGTTTGCAAACTACGCCAAACGCAGTCAAGTCTACATGGCGAAGAAACAGCTCAAGGGGAAAAGAAATGCCATGAACAAGCCTTTTGTCGTCAGGGAAAACCTGACAAAACGCAACCAGGAGCTACTCAATGCTGTCAGGAGACTACCGCAAGTGAGTAACGCGTGGACCAGGGATGGTAAGATCTTTGCCAAGGTCACCCGTGACGGCGGCACCCCTGAAACACGCCGGTTTAACTCCGAACATGACGTTCGTCTATTTGAGAACACGTCAGACTGATGTTGCTCGACTGTAATGAAATGACTTCGTATACATGCATCTAATTTCCCATTCTTGCCCATTGACTTGCCTCTTTGAACTTGTAAACATGATTAAAGTCACACCGATCGTATTCTATTGGCTCTATTGTCTGATTACATTACTGCTTCCGCGGTGTGTTGAGAGCCTACTATGTTCCCCCGGTGTTGCGATCATTATTTGTTGCTTTTATGTTTTGTTATACCTTTTGTCTTTATATTTTCTTTATTGTGACATTATGATTGTTATTGTTTTTGATTTTGTATACTTCAACTGGCGCACCAAACAATACTTAGTTAAAACTACCCACGCATGCCTGACAGAGAGACATGTTCAGCCTTACCCTAGTAAAACCAAAGTCCATAAATAACAGGAAATTCTTGTCTCTCTGTCATGCAAACGTGAGAAGTCTTCCCGCCAATGATTATATCAAAGTTCATGAACTTGAGACTATTGCTATTGAGGAGGAGTACGATGTTATTGCTCTCTCCGAGACATGGTGCGACTCTACCATCCCGGATTCAGACATATCTCTGTCCTCGTACCAAATTCCAATGCGACGAGACAGGAATTGCCATGGTGGAGAGGTCGCACTGTATGTTTCTAATTCTGTACCATGTAAACGGAGAATCGATCTGGAAAGGGACGAGTCTGAAGTAATCTGGTGTGAGGTGGATGTCGGTAGTTTGAAAGTTTTTGTTTGTTGTTGTTATAGACCACCAGGCCAGAATGCGGAAGAACGTACCTTACTCATGGAACACCTGCAACAATCAGTTGACCTAATTATGGCCAGTGGCCCACCTGAGAAAACGGCTATTATTCTGCTTGGCGATATGAATGCAAATTCAGACAACGCCGCTAGCATGATCAATAGATTTATATCTGACAACAACTTCGCACAGCTGATTTCAGAGCCCACCCGCATAACTGACACCACGTCATCCTTGCTTGATGTCTTAATTACAGACTCACCCAGTTTGTTCTCGGATTGTGGGACGAACCCGCCTTTGTCAAATTGTGACCACTCACTTACCTATGGAAAAATGGTCCTTAAAGTCCCTCGTATTGCAGCTTACAAACGTACTGTATTTGACTTTGGCAAAGCAGATTACGATGGACTGAATTCCAAACTTTCTGACATTGACTGGGGCTCTATCATTTCAGAGAGTATTCCTAACATAGATATTGCAACCGAAACATTCATGGAAACCCTTTCAAGAACAATCAGTCTGTTTGTCCCCAGCAAAGAAGTTACCGTACGCCCTCGAGATCAACCATGGATGACGTGTGAAATAAGACGTATGTTAAGGAAAAAGAGGCGATTGTACCGTAAATTCATAAGTACCAAAAACCCTGATCACTTCAACTCCTATAAAACTATCCGTAATATGTGTACAAAACTAATTAGGAAAGCGAAGTACAACCACCGGCTTAGCCTCTGTCTTGGTTTAGTAAATACATCCTCTAATCCTAAACACTGGTGGTCTGTTTCCAAAGAAATTTTTATGGGTAAGATTGATCGCACGTTACCACCTTTACTCGAAAACGGATGTACTGTTACGGACGACAAGACCAAGGCTAATGTCTTCATTCGCTACTTTGCATCTCAAACGCAACTCAACACATTGGGCGCCTCTCTTCCCTTGTTTACTCTTAGAACAGAGTCTGTTATTGACTCAATCGTCTGCTCTCCCCTTGATGTTTACAAAGTTTTGTGCGATCTTAATGTTAACAAGGCCACAGGACCCGACGGCCTAGGAAATAGACTCTTGAAAAATGTTGCCCAGTCACTAGCCGCCCCTTTATCATCATTGTTTAACGTTTCACTACAGTACGGACATTTTCCAAAAATTTGGAAATGTTCGAATGTTGTGCCCGTGCACAAGAAAGGAGACAAGCAGATCAAGGAAAACTACAGACCCATATCCCTCCTATGTTGTGTGTCAAAGGTCTTTGAAAGAATAGTCCATAATCAACTGTCCTCATACTTCCACAGGAACAAGCTTCCCACTGACCGTAATGCCGGGTTCGCCTTGGGAGATTCCACCGTTAATTCATTGACCTATTAGTCCACAAAATTCATCAAGCACTTGACCAAGGCCTCGAAACCCGTGCAGTTTTTCTTGACATATCTAAAGCTTTTGATAAGGTTTGGCATTGGGGATTAATCTTTAAGTTGCGACAACTAGGAGTTACTGGGTCTCTCTTATTATGGATTGAATCCTACCTGAGCGATCGTAAACAGCGAGTTGTTATAAACGGGATGTGCTCTGAATGGCTATCAATTGATGCAGGTGTTCCACAAGGGTCACTTCTCGGCCCATTGCTCTTTCTTGTTTTTATAAATGACCTTGTTGACAACCTACGAACAGATTCCCGTCTTTTTGCTGATGACACCGCACTGTTAGAGATAATCGCCAGCCAGATAATCATGGATCCCGTTATCTCAGCGAACAGACTGAATCATGATCTCAGTGTAGTGTCAGACTGGTCAGACCAGTGGCTTGTAACATTCAATCCCGGCAAAACAGAACTGATGACTTTTTCCTCTAAAAGAAGAAAGGTTCTTCACCCACCACTATACTTTAGAGGTGTTCAGCTGACTGAAACCCCCTCTCACCAGAACCTTGGCTTACATCTCACTCCAAATTTATCATGGTCACTCCACGTGTCAACTCTGGTGACGAAAGCAATGAAGCGAGTTAACTTGTTGACAAGAATATCAAATTTTGTGCCACGGAAAACGCTTGAAATCTTGTACAAAGCCATGATACGTCCTTTACTTGAGTACGCCAATGTTGCCTGGTGTGGTGTTCTTATGAAGGATTCAGACCTCCTTGAGTCAGTCCAGGTGTCCGCTGCCCGGGCTTGCACAGGCGCAATGAGAGGGACGAATCACCACCGCATTCTATGTGACGTCGGTTGGGAAACACTTGCCAACAGACGCGAAAAGTTCAAACTTGTTCACTTTTATAAAATGGCCAATGGCTTAGTTCCCAAATATCTACAAGACTTGGTTCCCCCACTTATCCGTGATTCCACCCCTTATGGCCTGCGTACTGACCAGAATTATCTCCCTTTTACCCTCAAAACTGAAAAGTACAAAAAATCTTTCTTGCCTTCTGCTGTTTTCTCTTGGAACAAGTTACCCCAGACCGCCAAAGAATCCCCATCCATTCGTGCATTCAAAAATGAATTAGAGTCTTGCTTTGATAGCATGCCCAGACATCCCCACTACTCTCACGGCCACGGACACCATGTGACTCACCTTACCAGACTCAGGCTTGGTTTCAGCCAGCTGAACTACCACCTATTCCAGCATCACTGTATCAGTAGTCCCGAGTGCAAATGTGGGCATCCAAATGAGACACCAGAACACTATTTATTACACTGCAAATGTTATAATACTGAAAGGAACAAAATGTTGTTATCCATATCTTGCCTTCATCTTGAAAACATACTTCCTTCCGACCCACTCAACGTAAATGACGCCACATTATGTACTTTACTTCTTACAGGTAGCCCCAGCCTCCCTTACCCTACAAACTGCCGTATCTTTGATATTGTGTTTAACTATATCCACCACTCTGGAAGATTTGACCAATCTCAATAATGTTATGCTAGGTATTGGTGCGCCAGCCACTTTCATTTTATGTCAATGCTATACTTTATGTCATCTTTATGTTTACATTTGTATTATGTTTTATGAGCAGCGGATTTACATAAGCACAACAAGTGCTTCCTATCCAATGCTCAAAAATCCATGTGAATAAAAAATAAAAAACCTTAGCATCCTGAGGGGCCTGGTAGAGGCTACTGTATGGTGGGTTACTTCTACACACATGTACCCTTAGCATCCTGAGGGGCCTGGTAGAGGCTACTGTATGGTGGGCTACTTCTACACACATGTAACCTTAGCATCCTGAGGGGCCTGGTAGAGGCTACTGTATGTTGGGTTACTTCTACACACATGTAACCTTAGCATCCTGAGGGGCCTGGTAGAGGCTACTGTATGGTGCTTCTACAATTTGTGTTAAAGTTCCTAAAACAAATCGAACGTTATATATATCAAGATTATAAACAGAGTGCAAACATACTACTCAGACAGACGATTAAATGCATTCCCTAGGGAATTAAATTTTGTCAACAAGATAACTCAAGAACGGCGGGATGGATTGGTTTCATACTTAGTGGGTCCGTAGGGTGTGACTAAATCTAGAAATGATAAGATTTTTGGCCCCCTATTGGCTTCCGTTGGTACTGCAGAGGAACTTCTGGTCTTCATATCTCCCGATCTGGACATGCTTCGGTCATGAATGTTGGATGGTAGGTAGCTCTATTTATCTATAGGTCATGGGGTGTGATACACAGATCCGCCCAAAAGAACCGGTTTTTCTGCAACCTTCAGGCCAAAGAACGCAGTATTCTTTGGCTCCAGTGTGAAAAATTAGTCCCAAAAATATTCAAAACTTCGTCGAAATCTTACATAAAAGTGCTGCGGCAGAAACTGCCCAATGTTATAATACTGGTGTGCAGTATTTTACCAAGCGTAAACTGGAACCTGAGGTTTGCCCGGGTGGCGTACGGAGAAAGGCGCATGGATATCACAACTGGCAGTCAGTGTGAGTCGGCTGCAGTTCTGTGGACCTTCGCTGGGCGCAGTGCAAAAGTGGGCGTGACACGCCGGTCAAACCACAACAGTTGTTCTTTTCAATCGTTTTGTAGATTACAAAGTGAAGCATTTTTCTTATTTCTCTTAGTGCGCCCCAGTATGATTTGAACAGCATCAATGTCAGCCTCAAAAGCGATTGTCTAGGATTGCGACTCGCTCGATCAGGTGGTGTTGAGGGTTCAAATAGCAGCTGGCTGGGTTGGGCCTTGTCGCGTGTCGCGTGTGCGTGTCTAGTGTTCCCATGGTGGGTCGTTCGCCGCTGTCACACCTTTCTTCCCGTGTCATACGCTTACCCACAAAATGCTTTGTACGACTAAAAGTGCGGAGTCACAATGTTGATATTTGGATGTTAGAGATTAAAGAAAAAATGCTTGAGCCCCTGAATGTCTGGAATTTTTATGACGGAAATACAGCTAATTACTGTAAAACTTAAACGAAACAAACAAAGACAAAAAACATTAGCTTAAAATGCTGGAGAAGAAACGCTGATCAAAGGGGAGGGTTGTTCTTCTACCAGAGACGCCAACAAACAAAACTATCAAAATTCCTAAGCGGACAACGGAGGGGCGTAATAGTTATAGATAATCACACTTCAGGAGTTGCTTTGTACCAGGTGTCAGGATGTAATAAATCAAGTTGAACCAAAGACAAAAACAAAATCCCGCCAGAGAGGGCTTGGCTGGAACTGAGGGTGATGCAATACACCGTGTTGTCTTTCATTTGTCATAACCACCCCGGAAAACACACATTTCAATGCGAACTTGGCCAGATACTGAGAAAATTTGGTGTCCCTAAACAAAAGGTTACACGACTGAGCGTTATTATGTAACATTTTTGTGCAAAAAAAAAGGCCCAAACTGTGAATATAGATAATTGAAATTTTCTCATCTAGATTGTCAATTTCAATAAATGTTAACATATGAGCGTCGCTATTTCGCTTTTCAGGCGACTCAGCGCAGCGCGAGAATAAGTTGCGGCAGGCCCGCTGTATTTTTAGGAGGCTCCTAAAATAAAAGTAAACAAATAGCAGTTTTCGTTCGGGTATCTTGGCCAGGTTTTGCGGCGCAAAGACATTGATCTTGTTCTCCCAAAAGTCATTATGAACCCAGGTACATGTATAGCTGGCTTATAGCGAAAGAAAATGTTGAAAACAGCGATGTTTAGAAATCGTATACAAACGTCGCTTTAAGAGTTCAAAGTGTTGCAAGTTACATGTAGGTTGGGTGTCTCGGCACTTGTCTTTTTTTTTATTTATTCCAATATCTAATCACAAGACGTTTTTGTGAACTTATAATAATACCGCCACCAACACAGACAATACAATACTCATTTTCACCTGAACGAAGTGGGTACTTGTAAGATCGGTGGCATGTCAGGACTCCAACCCGGGACGTCTTATTCCGAGTCGAGCACTCTGTCGCTACGCCACACGACCCCACGTGAATGCAGCAAAACAAGACGCGCCCACAGATACACCATAACTAACGTCTGTTTGGGTGTTTGAGTCTAGAAAAGGAGTCTAAAAATGATACTACTCAGGGTGCAAAATACCCACTCTCGCCACACAAGGCATGTTTTCTGTGCGACACTTACTGGAGATGCTTGCAGCTTGGTTGCCTGGTGCACTGTTTTACTTAGTTATCACCTTTTTTCTTTGCATATATAAAGCGATGCGATGTTTTAAAGTTTACCTCAGCCCGGCTTACAGTTTCTGAAATACACTGACGTATCCTATTTCCGCCAGCATGTGACCGATACTTTTTTAATACAGGAGGCTAGCCTGGTATCCAGTCTTACGTGATTGGGGGTATTGGGGTATTCAGGCAGGTTGTGTCTTCGGGGGCTCTAATAGCTCCGCCCGCCCAGTGCAACAGGCCGCCCGGTAGGAGCGTTACGCTTATAAGAGACAGTATGCTTGGGGATTTGGTGGAGGGCTAATCAATCTCTTGTGAAATACACACCGGGAAACCTATGTGAGGCGAGCGGGACAGAGCTCTTTCGGCCCCGACCACGATCAGACTGGATACCAGGCTAACAGGAGGCTGGCTTACAGCTGCCTTCTCAAATAAACTTTTGGTGTTGACGGCAACCTGAAATATCGATGGGCAACCTAGGAGCTTCTAAAAAAGTATTTCAAACCCTGCTACTGACTGAGGGAAAATGTTTAAACTCACGTTTGTATCAGCAGGTAGAAAAACAGTTGGCCTTGTTCAAGTCTCGAAGTTTCTCGCGTTGGATTTCGCCGGTTTCTTCTTCCTTCCTCAAGATTGATGTGAAAAGGTCACGTCCTTCCAGAAACCTTCCTTTTAGAGCGAATTTTCTAATTCTCTGCCGCGGACCGTTCGGAAAGACTAGGCGGGGCCGGGCGAGCGAACTCGCGGTCGGGAAAGGCCCCGGGCCCCGCCGCTCTACCCCCCAACTACGGGCCCCGAGTTGGCGACGGTCTTGCTCAAGTCTTGTCGTTCTTTCACAGGACTTTGCCGGTTAGTTCTTGCTCCTCCACAAGAAAACCTCACGCCCGTCTAAAGCTAACAGCCCCTTGTCCTTCTACTGTGTTTTACCGGGGAAACTTCGGGGCAAAACGGGCCGTGGCCGGACCCTGGGACTTAAGCCCTGCTAATGACGGAGCTAACTGGTTAGACTACCTTAAACAATGGGTAGCTGTGTGTCTGTAACTGCCTCAGGCCTAGTTGTCTGGGCGTGTTGCGGATCTGACGTCAGTCAACTGGTCTGTGGCCTCAGGCCTAGTTGTCTGTGCAGATCTGACGTCAATCAAAAATAATAATAAGTCGTCTCTGAATTCAGGCGGCCACTGTAGTATCCTGAGGGGCCTGGTAGAGGCTACTGTATGGTGGGTTACTTCTACACACATGTAACCTTAGCATCCCGAGGGACCTGGTAGAGGCTACTGTATGGTGGGTTACTTCTACACACATGTAACCTTAGCATCCTGAGGGGCCTAGTAGAGGCTACTGTATGGTGGGTTACTTCTACACACATGTAACCTTAGCATCCTGAGGGGCCTGGTAGTGGCTACTGTATGGTGGGTTACTTCTACACACATGTAACCTTAGCATCCTGAGGGGCCTAGTAGAGGCTACTGTATGGTGGGTTACTTCTACACACATGTAACCTTAGCATCCTGAGGGGCCTGGTAGAGGCTACTGTATGGTGGGTTACTTCTACACACATGTAACCTTAGCATCCTGAGGGGCCTGGTAGAGGCTACTGTATAGTGGGTTACTTCTACACACATGTAACCTTAGCATCCTGAGGGGCCTGGTAGAGGCTACTGTATGGTGGGTTACTTCTACACACATGTAACCTTAGCATCCTGAGGGGCCTGGTAGAGGCTACTGTATGGTGGGTTACTTCTACACACATGTAACCTTAGCATCCTGAGGGGCCTGGTAGAGGCTACTGTATGGTTGGTTACTTCTACACACATGTAACCTTGGCATCCTGAGGGGCCTGGTAGAGGCTACTGTATGGTGGGTTACTTCTACACACATGTAACCTTAGCATCCTGAGGGGCCTGGTAGAGGCTACTGTATGGTTGGTTACTTCTACAATTTGTCTTAAAGTTCCTAAAACAAATCGAACGTTATATATATCAAGATCATAAACAGAGTGCAAACATACTACTCAGACAGACGATTAAATGCATTCCCTAGTGAATTGAATTTTGTCAACAAGATAACTCAAGAACGGCGGGATGGATTGGTTTCATACTTAGTGGGTCCGTAGGGTGTGACTAAATCTAGAAATGATAAGATTTTTGGCCTCCTACTGGCTTCCGTTGGTACTGCAGAGAAACTTCTGGTCTTCATATCTCACGATCTGGACATGCTTCGGTCATGCATGTTGGATGGAGGTAGCTCTATTTATCTATAGATCATGGGGTGTGATACACAGAGCCGCCCAAAAGAACCGGTTTTTCTGCAACCTCCAGGTCACAAAGCGCAGTATTCTTTGGCTCCACACATATTAGTCCCCAAAATATTCAAACTTTGTAGAAATCTTACATAAAAGTGCTGCGGCAGAAACTGCCCAATGTTATAATACTGGTGTGCAGTATTTTACCAAGCGTTAACTGGAACCTGAGGTTTGCCCGGGTGGCGTACGGAGAAAGGCGCATGGATATCACAACTGCCTGTCAGGGTGAGTTGGCTGCAGTTCTGTGGACCTTCGCTGGGCGCAGTGCAAAAGTGGGCGTGACACGCCGGTTAAACCACAACTGTTGTTGTCGTTGTTTTCAGTCGTTTTGTAGATTATAAAGTGAAGCATTTTTCTTACTTCTCTTAGTGCGCCCCAGTATAATTTGAACCGCATCAATGTCAGCCTCAAGAGCGATTGTCTAGCACTGCGACTCGCTGGAGCAGGTGGTGTTGAGGGTTCAAATCGCAGTTAGCTGGGTTGGGTCTTGTCGCGTGTCGTGTTCCCGTGGTGGGTCGGTCGCCGCTGTCACACTGTTTCTCCTTTCTTCCCGTGTCACGCGCCCACAAATACACCATAACTAAAGGCTGTTTGGGTGTTTGGAGTCTAGAAAAGGAGTCTAAAAAAGGATACCTCAGGGTGCAAAATACCCAGGCACTCTCGCCACACAAGGCATGTTTTCTGTGCGAGACTTACTGGAGATGCTTGTAGCTTGGTTGCCTGGTGCACTGTTTTACTTAGTTATCACCTTTTTTTCTTTACACACACACACACACACACACACACACACACACACACACACACACACACACACACACACACACACATATATATATACATATACATGTATACAAAGCGATGTTTTTAAGTTTACATCAGCCCGGCTTACAGTTTCTGAAATACACTGACGTATCCTATCTCCGCCAGCATGTGGCCGATACTTTTACAGGTGGCTGGCTTACAGCTGCCTTCTAAAATAAACTTTTGGTGTTGACGGCAACCTGAAATATCGATGGGCAACCGTAGCTTAAAAAAAAGTATTTCAAACCCTGGGACTGACTGAGGGAAAATGTTTGAACTCACGTTTATGTCAGCAGGTAGAAAAACAGTTGCCCTTGTTCAAGTCTCGAGTTGGATCTTGCTTCTTTCTTCTTTTCTTGCCCTCTTCCTTCCCCAAGATTGATATGTCACGTCCTTCCAGAAATCTTCCTTTTAGAGCGAATTTTCTCTGCCGCGGACCGTTCGGAAAGACTAGGCGGGGCCGGGCGAGCGAACTCGCGGTCGGGAAAGGCCCCGGGCCCCGCCGCTCTACCCCTCAGCTGGGGACCCGAGTTGGCGGCGGCCTTGCTCAAGTCTTGACGCTCTTTCACAGGACTTTGCCAGTTAAATCTTGTTCCTCCACAAAAAGACCTCACGTCAAAAGCTAACAACCTCTTGTCCTTCTACTGTGTTTTACCGGGGAAAATGCACGGCAAAACGGGCCGAGCCGGACCGTGGCCGGACCCTGGGACTTAAGCCCTGCTAATGATATAAGCCCCGCACTGACGGCGCTAACTGGTTAGACTACCTTAAACAATGGGTAGCTGTGTGTCTGTAACTGCCTCAGGCCTAGTTGTCTGTGCAGATCTGACGTCAATCAAGATAAAAATAAAGTCTACTCTGAATTAAGACTACTGCAGATCTATTATCTCCCATACACTTTGGAAACAAAATATTAATCTTTTCTTCCTGGAGTATTTTAAAAGAAACAAAAATAAAAAAACACAAGACAGATCAAAATACAACTATTTACAAATGTAACTGACTTGTTCACAGACGTAATTAGGTGTAATAATAGTCATAGAGACACACATGCACATACATTACACAAACACTGGCAAACACTAAATCACTTTAAGAACCTAGACAAGATGCCAAACAGTCCAACAGAAACAAGTCTTCCCAACGTCGACGACCAAAGAACCGTTCCCCCTCCAAATTCAGTTTTAGATTCAGCAATTACCCCTGAAGAACTAGACACTGCAATTTCAAAACTAAAAAACAAGAAATCAAGCGGAAATAACAGAATTCTGAAGGAAATGCTAAAATCTAGATCTAGTAAAATGATGCTCAAAGAACCACTACTCCACCTGTTTAACTCATGTTTAAGTAAGGGTTATTTCCCACAAGAATGGCCAGTCAGTCATATCGTTCTCATCCACAAGTCAGGAGACACCTCATTGTGAGACAATTACAGAGGAATCTCAATAATCAGCTGCTTAGGGAAACTTTTCTCATCGATTTTAAATTTACGTCTCGGTAAATACGCTGAACAAATTTGTAAACTTTATTAAGCAATCAACATTGTAGTCTTTGACAAGACTAAATTGGGTTGATTTTACATTTCATTCATAAAAACATTACATTTAAAATACCATTAGTTTAAAAAGACAGCGAATTTCCGATATTGTCAAAATCTCTCAACATTAAATATACAACACAAGCACAAAGATTTCGCGGGCTTTACATTGACGAAAGAGTATGAAAGAGAAAAACAAAACAACCTCTTTCAACCTCATCAAGCCGGCTTCAGAAAAAACCTTGGAACAACCGATAATCTATCTGGAAAATTATACTGTACACTTTGGAAATTGAATGTAAATGTTAGAAAAAGTAAAATTATTGTATTTACAAAGGGTGGCCGTTTACCCAAAAATGGCTCGTTTTTATTCCACAATCATGTAGTTGAAATTGTAACGTCATATACTTATCTCGGCATTATTGTGAACTCAGCCGGCACGTTTAAAGCAAATCATAAGTACCTGAGTTGCCAGGGTTTGAAGGCTTTATTCGGAATTAAACAGTCACTAGATCAAGCCAACGCCCCACTATCTGTTAAAAACAAACTTTTCGACGCTTGTGTAAAACCTATTTTACTTTACGGTTCAGAAATTTGGGGCTCGATCAGCCAAAAGCCCTAAATTCTGCCCCATTGAATCCGTCCACCTTAAATTCTGTAACAGTCTCTGAACGTTCCTAGATCAGCCTGTAACCTTGCATCAAGGGCGGAACTAGGGAGGTACCCAATGCACCTGGAGGCCTCCCTAAATGCCATTAAGTATTTTCTTCGTATACGCCAAAACGTGCCGTCTGACAGTCGGATGCAAGCGGATGCCCTCTCATGTCAACTACAACTAGAGACTAGCGGCAATAAATGCTGGGCGTCCGGTATCCGTAAAACTCTGGAGGAATGCGGTTTTGCTTACGTATGGCGTCCTGATATATCTCTGAGCACAAATCTATCACCAATAATTAACTCCATCAGCCAACGATTGAAAGATATTTACACACAAACATTTATTACTGAAATCCACAATGACCATAACAGAGGTACATCTTCTAGTAACAAGTTACGAACGTACCGTTTGTTTAAAAGTATATATAAAGAAGAAGAGTACCTATCGGACAACAACATTCAACACAGGGTAGCTGCAACTAAACTCCGAATAAGTTGCCACACATTACTCATTGAAACAGGACGACACAACCGCATTCCTCTCCAGAATAGACTATGTCAATACTGTAACTAGAATAGAGGATGAACAACACTTTATTTTAGACTGTGCTTTATATTCTAATGAAAGATCTATCCTTTTTAATCATATCAAAGAGAAGTTCCCATACTTCGAACACCTAAATGCAAATGATAAATTTATATATTTGATGCGGCTAGACATGATGTGTTCCCACATTTTCCATTGTACAAAAAGCGAGAAGAAGTTGACTACTCTGTATTAGCTCAGTAACTAGAACAATTTGTATTAGCCTAGTATAGTATCCTTGTATGTTCCTTATGTATGTATGTCTAAGTCAAGCAGTGCATCTTTTGTCTACACTTTTCTACATACGTTTGTTATGTGTCTGATTAGTCTTGACCTGTACCTAGCCCGCGTCGTGGCATGAATGTACAATAAAGGTATTTCATTATTATTATTAATAATACAAACACGCGAATACTCGTGTGCACACGTACACATACACAAGACAGACACACACAAACAAACAAGCAGATACGCAATGAAAGACTATTGACTCAGTCAACATATTACCATATGATTCACATGTCAGTGCAGCATTACAACATAAATGCCGCAGGAGAAATGGAGTATTTAAAGAAGAAATTTTAAAAATTCGATTCTGGGACCTTTCCACCCAAAATCCTACTTGTAAGAGCTTATTCATTGGTTTCTAACAGTCCCAGAGCAAGCAAAGGCCAGTTCTAAACCGTAACGCTTTTGCCGCCAAACATCTGCTTGGGGAATATTCCCAGTCACCAGTTGATGCCTGATAAAAAGTTTTACCGAAAAAAGTTACAACAAAGTTCTAAATTTACATTCGTAACGTTGAAAGGCTCTAAATATCCACTAAAACATCAACATTTCTCAAATCATACGAACAATTATTAAATTTATTGTAATGTGTTGATTTTCTAAAAAAATCTAACGTCCCTGCGTTTTTGTAAATTTGATCAGGCACTACAATAATTCCACAGGACAGCCCCAATTTAAAGTTCCAGGCGCGAGTTCGAAATTTGCCCAGCCAAAATGGGCAGAAGAAGAAGAACTGTGGAGATATTTCAACCTTCACGTCGAACCAAACGTCTTATTTCGGATCAGATAGACGAGACAACTCCTTAAAGATGAAGATCCAGGTCTTGAGCCGAAATCCAGACGACTGCGCACGGGAAACCAAGCGGAGAATCCAGAGACGTGAGTAGAGCTTAAAGCGCTCCCCTCCCCCTCCTATAAATGCAATTTCACAGGGTCAAAACAAACGAAAAAGAAAGTGGTACAGCGAATATTCTTGAAGACTGGGTAGAAAGTCTGATAAGAGCGTCAGCCAGGCATATACAGTATATATATATATGTATACAAAAGTAACGCCCTCCCATGCCCGTAGCCAGGATTTTGAATGGGGGGGTTCTTCCCACTGCTTGAGGGGACATCGAGCGCCGTAGGCGCGAGGTTCCTAGGGGGGTCCGGGGGCATGCTCCCCCGGAAAATTTTGAAAAATGAACCTTCTAAAATGACATTTAGTGCATTTTTGAGAGGATTTCCAAGAAAAAATCTGACAAAGGGAGCAGTTTTTGTACGATTCCAGTCCATCTTTTCAAGAAAAATCTTGGACCTTTACATAAAATGTGGACCAAAAAGTGGACCTTTACATAAAATGTGGACCAAAAAGTGGACCTTCACATAAAAAGTGGACCAAAAAGTGGACCTTTGAGCCTTGTGGGGGGGTTCTTCTTCCATGGCTACGGGCATGCCTCCTTTCTCAGCACTCGAACACCAGAGCTGAAGTGGTACTCATTCCAGTGCTGAGGCGGCTTCAGATCTGGAAGAGCCGTTTAGCTCTGGAAACCGAGAGCTGAAAGGAGTTCAGCACTGGAAGTAGAATTACGAATATTCTGCACTTGATACAAGTGTAGCGTCAAGACCTACAAAATCTATCACAAAGGTGCTGTTTCAGTTTCTTGTAATACTAAGGACCATTTCCAAAACCATATCCAGTTGCGCGGGTAACTGTTTTTTGGCGTAAAGTTTAATAACATTTAGTTTAATTTTAGTTGCAGGAATACATCAAGTGATTCGGCACTGATTTCCTTCTAGTACCTCTCAGCACTGGGACATTCCATTTCCAGTGCTGGGGAAGACGTCAGCACTGGTTTGAAGAGCTGAAGATTTTTCAGCACAGGTTTTCCAGTGCTGAATTCTTCCCCAGCACTGGTAAATCCAGTGCGGAAGGCGTTACTTTTGTACACTCAGCACTCTGTTCCAGTGCTGACGGCGGTTTCACTCAGCACTGGGGACCCGGTGCTGAAAAGAGTTTAGCACTGGAAACCAAGAGCTGAAAGGAGTTCAGCACTGGAACTCCAGTGCTGAAAGGTCTCAGCACTGGAAGTGGAATCACGAATATTCCGCACTTGATCAAGAAAAGAGTTCAGCACTGGAAACCGAGAGCTGAGACAATGAGGAACAAGACTGGATTTCCAGAGCTGAGGGAGCTTCAGCTCTGGAAAAGAGAAATCCAGAGCAGAAATCCAGTACTGAACTTTTTTCAGCACTGGAATTCCAGTGCTGACGCAATCTCGACTGCTGATTCAGCACTGGAACACCAGAGCGGAGGGCTTTACTTTTGTATATTTGCATCAGCCAGATGTAAATTGTGCTGTGTGGTGTAGAAATGTATCGGGTTTGAGACTGTATGATTTGAATTGTGAAGGTTTTGCAGTCCGTGTATAAATGCGCCATATTAAGCAACTGGCTTTCCGGGTGAGTCGGCTGCAGTTCAGGTCACTTCCTAGTGCACCCTACTATAATTTTTACACCGTCAAAGTGAGTCATCTTGCCAATGGGATGCTTAACTATAGAAATCCCCATAGGGCGAAAACTGTGTTCTGCTACCTTGAGGATGATACATGATCATCAGTGGCTATAAAATCTTTTGACTATATCCACTCCTGGTGTGGATATAGAAATTTTTTTACCTGTATAATTTTTTTTTGGTCCTTAGATCCACTCCCAGTGTGTGTTTATTGATTTCTAGTATTCTACTGTGTCAGACTGATTTGTGTGCCTCTGAGCGCACCTTCCCGTAATGTATGCAGACTTTGCCACTCTGTAGACATGGGAACTTGGAAACTTTTCCGGCAAGTTACGGTTTTCAGTTTTAACCGTTTTGCTTGTCAGTCCTTACTGAGCTCGGTGTGGGTGTTTTCTGTCACACCTCCAGCGCTGCCCTGAATTCTGTCCATATCAAAATTTCACCCCCAAACTTCAGGCACGATGACTGACATTCTGGTCGACGTCATGAGGCCTTTTTAAAATGGTGGATCGACCACGAAAGACGACCACGTCGCAATTGGTCAGTTTCCTTACAAGCTACAATACTGCCACGCTGCTATTGGTCGGGGTACCAGCTGCTGCAGTGAGGGAACTGGCCATGGCTAGCAGTGGGGAGGGCGGCCGGCATCTATCCACAGCTTTTAGGCAAAAAAAATGCCAACCTTTAGGACTATAATCATTCCACTTGTGTGCACGTGGCTTCCGTGTTGTTTTGTGATTATCAGCCTTTTCGACGTCCACTACAAGGTTAAACTTGAAGCCCGAGGTTTAATCTTAAGCCCCCAAAGCCCCAAACACACACCAAAACCCAAGTTTTGGGCCTGCCACAGAGGCTAGTATTTCTGGGAGTGGATTAAAAGACTTTTTTTATATCCACTCCGAGAGTGTCAATAGCCATGTGGGGAACAAAAAATATTCTGGATTAGGAAATCTGTCTGAAATTTACCTTAAAAGTTTACTGCCATTTCTTAGCACATTTTTGCCATCATTTTAAACTCGAAGCATTTGGAATAGCCTCAACAAGCTGCGTGAGGCGTCTCATTATCTCTTGGCACTGCCCAGAAATTATGACAAGCAACCTTTTTTTTGTCGGGCATCACATTTTTTGTCATTTTCGCCATAGCCTACTTGGAATGCCCCCCAGCATGTCAGAGGTGTAACCCCAGAGTTGTATCCAGAACCGGCTCAGACATGATCCAGACAAAAATATTGACCAGATTTTTTAATGCCCACATCATGTCCTGCATCCATGCATATCACCATTAGTAATTCTCTAAAATTTAAAAAACATAACAGACTTAAAAGCTGACTTACAATAGTAATTGATCCAAACCGTCACCTTACCTCTCGGTATCTCAGTTTACCTATCCAGTACTGCTCCATCCATGTACCCTAAAAAGTTCATTTAAGCCAAAACAATCTACAAAATGACACATTTCATAACACACGGCAAAACAAATTACTGTTAGGCCACTCAGATTTTATTTGTTGCTTCTCGGATCTCCCTGTCCATTTTTTTCCTGATTTGCACACACAAAAAAAATTGTCGGTTCTAAATGAACTGCAAAATGGTAAATGAAAGACAAATTTTGGCCCCAATGGTTGAAAAAAGTCCTTTTCTCCCTTGGGCTAGTTCTTAAGTTTTTCAATATAACAATGCAATTTTGTTTCATTAAAAGTTCAAAATCTATTGTCTTAATTATAAACCAGCCTGGTATGTTCACTTCATGGCTCATGTTGTAACATGTCCGGCTATCATGGTCTTTTTTTTTTTCGCCCTGTCGCTCCTAATTTTTTCTGAAAAAATCTGAGAAACAACAAATTAAATTGGTGTGGCCTTACTATAAAACACAACAACAAAAAAACACATTGTCAAGTAACAATCGAGAAATGTATGAAATCCTTGACCTCCAGTTGAACACTACCTTCAGTTGGTACAATGTCCCTTAGGCTATCAATTTCTGTATACAAATAACTGTATAATACGTAATAATATGTCCCAACTATGAAAGCCCTAATCCTTGCACAAAAGGCTTAACCAGCATTTTCTTATCATTTCTAAGTTACTTTGCACAATCTTTGTCTATCAATATAATCATTTCACCTTCATTCCACTCCCTAAGTATGGAATTTCCATCATTTACATGTATGTACATTCAAATAAATCCTCAGCTGATAATAATGAATTTCCTAATCAATTATGAAAATCAGGTTGTGATTTACATAGTTATCAGCTCTGTCCATCTTCTTTAGTACCTTAACACCAAAAATTATAAAATTCTGTCTCATTCACTTATGAAATTTACATACTAGTTCCTGTTAGACTCACCTTAAAATCTGAATACACAGCTGCTCATAAGTGTCATAGGACTAAGGCCATAGCATAATGCTTTTACT
The DNA here is from genome assembly GCF_001625305.1 of Branchiostoma belcheri. Classification (NCBI taxonomy): domain Eukaryota; kingdom Metazoa; phylum Chordata; class Leptocardii; order Amphioxiformes; family Branchiostomatidae; genus Branchiostoma; species Branchiostoma belcheri. The sequence continues at coordinate 190,800 of NW_017803860.1, read as the reverse complement.
TAGTACATCCTCTAGTGTGTATATTATTGCAATACCTAGAATTACTTCATCTACATAGCTAAGCTTTGTTGATCCAAGTCTTTGCTTCTAACAACAGCTGGGCAGCCTTTGGACAGTTGTGTTGGGTGTTGTCAGATCCAGTAGATCCAGTGTGGCTGTGGATTTCCTTCTTCCAGCATCAGCAGTTTCTGTTGTGGGGGGGGGGGGACAGGTTTGTTCAGTTAAAACTTTTGATCCAACACAAAGAAATTTTCCCACCTAGAATTTGACCAGTCACTCTGGTTTTCCTCAGTAGACTGACCCCAGTGAGGCTTGTCATGTGGCTACTCTGAAGTGTTATAATTTTTTTTTATTATTATTATTATATATAGGGGCAGCAATCTTTAATTATAGAATCTTCTAACTTACGAGAAGCAGGTTAGGGCAAATCATTATTAAACAGCCTTTCCTGAACACAGCTTACAGTTAAAGCACATACCTCACATTGGGACTGACTCAAAAGAAAATTTAAAGTAGAAAGCGTCCTTTTTCTATAAAATTTTAATTTTTCGGAAAGAACATACCAAGAAATGGATTTTTGACTGCCCTTTCTGGCTGAAGTTCACTCGCTGCTCTGTTGTTGTGCAGCACAGTCTGTATAACAAGGACAAAGAAAGGGGTTAATGTTTACAGTACTTATCAGAGTGTGTCTTATTATCTACTCCAGACAATCATATTTAGTTCACCTGGAGCATTTTTTTTTCAATAATAGTTTATTGGCAACACTTCTTGTACATGGCAGCGTACAAAACCGCTGAATTTCGTACACAGGTTTAAAAACAATTAAACAATAAGGTGAGCTAAACAAACAAAAGACATTGACAAACTAGGTACATGCAGCTCCAGCACATTTAGGGCCAGTTTCACACATCATCAGATCTAAGATGTCCTGACTCTCTCACACTCGGTATTTATTTATTTTTACACTCACTGTTGGGCTTTATTGATATTCTTGGTGAGCAGTTATATTTCAGTCAGTACAATTATTACAGTATTAGTCAATTATATTTCAGTCAGTACAATTATTACAGTAAAGTCAATTATATTTCAGTCTAAACAAACCATCCCTTCCCACACATGCAGTGAAACCAATCACTGTGTATTTATATATATTAGGTGTTATAGGTAGTGTCACATTATAGCTTTCCAAGCCTAATTGTAATTAGAACATTAATGTCCAAAGGTTTTTTCGGTGAAGTGAATAGCTTAAGGCTGGATCCAATAGGGCCAGTGCCACCTGCTGGAGAGTCAATGTTTTTTTTCTCTTTTGGGCATACAGAAAGTCATGATGATGATGACAGAAAGTATGGCAGAAAGTGCCACAGCATTCTTCTGAACATAACAACACATTTTGTTCTTAACTTTTATTGGCACACTGTAGCTGTTTTGCCACCAATATGCAGCAGGGACGAGGCTAAAAAACAAGTGGTACAACCATTCTTGAAATAAGGCTGGACAGTGGGAAAATGCTGTTACAGTAACAGTTCTATCTTTGGGTTCTGGCTTGTGATTTGTTTTACACCAAGATGTGACTGTGCATTTCTGTGCTATTTATATAATATACTATATTAGGCTGATACACATATTTGCTACATCTTGAGTAGTCGGCTTTGCCAAAAACAAAACCAACTAACCTGCCGACGCCCCAGCAACTTCTCCACTTTCCAACTTCTCTGGAGGGTTTTCAGACACGTTGTGGTCCTGGTGTTGATCGGAACTTTCTGTAGAAATGAAACAAGATAACAGAATTTACTCATGCCCTTCTAAGTCCAAATAGTAAATATTGCCAAAATGTGCCAGACTCCATCCATTGAGGGGTTTATGCAAATTGCTGGTCTAACAATGAATCTGTCAACATTGGGTCCATCCACAACAGCTGTCACATTTTCCTTGATGTGACGGAGGAACATGCTGACATCTGAAATTATGAGGAATATAATAAACATAGCTTATTTTTTTCTTTAGATGCACGTATTCCAATACAAAACATGCACAGTTGATATGATATACTGCTGCACAATTACGTCGATGAAGGTTAGACATCCAGGTAATACGATACGTCAAAAAGCAGTTACTCAAGCAACTGGATATGATTTTGAAAACGTCAGACGTTTCAGCTAGTATCCACTAGCTTTCGTCAGTGACTGAGAGACGAGAGACGAAAGCTAGTGGATACTAGCTGAAACGTCTGACGTTTTCAAAATTATATCCAGTTGCTTGAGTAACTGTTTTTTTGCTGCACAATTAGTTTGCTACATTTTGAGTCACACAGAGACTTAGTCCATCCATAAACTTCCCAGAAACTTCATCTTTTCCACCTCCCAACTTTTTTTGGAGGGTTTTCAGCTTCTTATAGATACAATATTCCAAAATTTCCTCACTTCGCTCAGGTGTAAATGAGTATTGTACTGTCCCTGTGTTGGTGGCGGCATTAATATAAGTTGAAAAAACTGATGTGATTAATACATGTTTCTGAATAAAAAAAAAATATTCCAAAAATACATCAAGGTAAACATGCACAGTTTATAGCATTAGGCTGATACACATGTTTGCTACATTTTAGCACACGGCTTAGTCCAAAACAAATTTCCCTCTGACTAACCTCGGGACGTCACAGCAGATTCATCTTTTCTACCAATGTTACATGTTTGATTCTTCTTAACTCATAATAGAGCTAAGATTCATACTAATTTGGAGATTGTTACATAAATTTCATCAACCATGTACTACTAGGTGACAAAGACATTGGTACCAACCAGGGAAACTACTTGGGAAGAAGTAGAGCCTCTTGCGTAGGGTGTGCGTCACTTCCGGTTGCTGCTTGTACTCTTGCTCTTGGGTCTGAGTTTTGAAGTCTGACACTTTGGCGTTTACCTGGTTGATGAAACAAAAGCGTCACTATCAGACTGATTCACAAATCAGTCAGTTAACAGTAGTCTCTACCAGACTAACTACACTGGCTATATACAGGAGAATATTTGCCAGAGTTTGGCCGCCTTGTAGGTTTGACGGGCCCACGAAGGGAAAGAAGCCACACGAGAACACAGGGTTAGCTCACACAGATAGCCAGAGAACACAGGGTTAGCTCACACAGATAGCCAGAGAACACGAGTTAAGCTCACACAGATAGCCAGAGAACACGGGGTTAGCTCACACAGATAGCCAGAGAACACGGGGTCAGCTCACACAGATAGCCAGAGAACACGGGGTTAGCTCACACAGATAGCCAGAGAACACGGGGTTAGCTCACACAGATAGCCAGAGAACATGGGGTTAGCTCACACAGATAGCCAGAGAACACAGGGTTAGCTCACACAGATAGCCAGAGAACACGGGGTTAGCTCACACAGATAGCCAGAGAACACGGGGTTAGCTCACACAGATAGCCAGAGAACACGGAGTTAGCTCACACAGATAGCCAGAGAACACAGGGTTGGCTCACACAGATAGCCCGAGAACACGGGGTTAGCTCACACAGATAGCCAGAGAACACGAGGTTAGCTCACACAGATAGCCAGGGAACACTGGGTTAGCTCACACAGATAGCCAGAGAAAACGGGGTTAGCTCACACAGATAGCCAGAGAACACGGGGTTAGCTCACACAGATAGCCAGAGAACACGGTGTTAGCTCACACAGATAGCCAGGGATCACAATGTTAGCTCACACAGATAGCCAGAGAACACGAGGTTAGCTCACACAGATAGCCAGAGAACACGGGGTCAGCTCACACAGATAGCCAGAGAACACAGGGTTTAGCTCACACAGATTAGCGAGAGAACACGGAGCTCACACAGATAGAGTCCAACCATTGTGCTATATACTAGAAGTATATGATAGCCATGCAGAGAACACGGGGTCGGCTCACCATCATGAGCATGTCATGTAGCTCCTTCATGTCGGCGTGTTCAGTGATGACATCAGCGAGGGCCTCGACCAACCACGTTCCTGTATTGGAGTTCCTCCAGGACACGTGACCTGTCAGAACACGTGAAACATCATCAGGAAATAATTGTGACTTTGTTACTGATATCGTTTTTTCTGATGCGAACCTCCCATCTTATACACTTTATGCGCATGCTATTGGTCACTTTACAGTTCAACTGTGGCAACACGTCATGACGTCAGTAGTAATAACAGTTATGTCAGCTGTACAGAGCTGAAGATTCTTCAGCTTAGAGATGAAATAATAGCTTTGGACTTTAGTAGCATTTCCGTGGATCATGAGCATTATCCGTGTCCCGGGTTTGGTACTTACCATGCACTGTAGCGTACATGACCAGCCAGTCGCTCGCTGTAGGTAAGGTTTCTCCGGCATCAGGACTCTCCACAGGTGTGGCCCATGTGATTGTTGGAGGGGGCGGTGACACAGTGGCCTCAGTACTTCCATCGGATGCTTCTGTCTCGGTTTGGGAGGTGCTGCTTGCTTCATCTGTGGCCGTGTCTGCAAGTCCCGTGTCCCTGTCACCTGGGAATAAATAGGATAAAAAGGTTAACATGAAATTCCAAAGCTTACTTTTTGTCCAATGGTAAAACTTAACCTTTCCCCCCAAGAATCAAAATTATAACGTTTTTAATGTATCATTTAATGAAAACTGTTACATTTTACACGTGATTAAGCAATCTCAGTGGTTTGGGATGTTTGTGTTAAAGTAGCTGTACATGTAAGGGACAGTGCAATTTAGTTCCCATCGTAAAAGGTTCTGCAATACTGTAACTTTCAGAAGTTCAATAAAAACTAGGATGATATGAATGAGGATAATGAATAAAGTTGATATAGAAAGGCTTAGTGACATTATTTGCTTTCCTACAGACAAGTATTACATTTGCCTAATTTTGTAAATGTGAAAAACAAGTTCAAAGATGTTTCTGTCTTAATTGGATGGTTTTAATTCGGGTCTTTTAGCCACGATTTTCCGTAAATGATTCTCACCTCCTCTGCAGGCCTGGATGAAGAAAAGTTTCGGCTTCCCCACGAGACTCTTGCAGGCCTGGAAACTAGAAATGATGCTGTCCACAGACACATGCTGTCCGTCTGTGCCCAACACGCCTGTCTCTGTGCCATGGGACAGCAGGAACAGCACGAAGCAGTCGTAGCTGCTGTGATCTCTCTTGGAGACGTCCTTTGTTACAGCTGCAATTTGCTGTGGGTTCAACACAAGATGATTGTCAACTGAAGCAATGGGAAACTGTAATCATTGTTTGTGCTTGGAATGTTATACAATCATGTATACTATAAATACATTGTACATAATAACTCTACTGACTTAGTGACAGGTGAGGTACAGTGGCAGATAAAAATGTGTAATGTCCACTTTGGATTACTGATAGAGCAACATACCTAGAATGTCTTTAGCAAAAATAGCGCCTATGGTATTTGAACAGCTCTGATTTCAATTACTTGTATCAGGTTACTTTCCAAGCAGAGTTTTGGGTTTTGGGCTATTTTTCTATATATAGTAAGTGCATAAAAGAAACCCGATAAAAAAGCCTAAAAACACGTTAAAAATAGCCCAAAACCCAAACCTCTGCTTGGAGAGTATATCAGGTACCATAAGAAATCGTAATTTAAAATAGAGACGGTTGGGCAGCGAAATCATCCCTCCGCGGCATAACTCGCGTCGCTAACTGAAAAAAATAACACTGCACCCTACAAGTCTGCAAAGGAGGCTAATACAATATATAAGAAATTCTAATTTCTTATATGTTAAGACAACAGATAGCTAGGACAATTACTTTCCAACACATAGAAACCAACAGCTTCTGATACCGATGGGCCCCACCTGTGCTGTAAGGTTCTGTTTGATCTCCTGTTGCAGCTTGAGTTTCCCACAAATCTCCCCGAGTCTGTCCAGGTCCTTCGCTCCTCCCGGCCTGTTTCTTGTCGGGTCCGTAAAGTTGGTGTTGCTGATGATCAGCGCGACGCCGCGCGGGTCGGAGGTCATCTTGTAGCAGTCCTTTTCAAACAAATATAGCATAAATTAAAGTTCCACGACCCCATACCATTATAGCATAAACTAGAGTTCCCCGATCTCATACCTTCGCCAAATGATGTTAATCTTTATGACTGACAAAGTTTAGATTAGATTATTCCCCCCTGATTTAAGAAATAGGAACCTAATTTTCATGAATTATATTGTTTTATCATAATCTCAACCAAAAGACAAAAAGTCTTATATTAACAAAGAATGCATTCTAGCATTTCCTAATAAATTATGCAAATGAGGTCCTGATTTCAATAAATTATGTTTAATGATGTTCACCTCAATTTAACTTTCAAATACGAAATGTATGAAATTCCAGGCAGTTATCATTACATAATTATAAAATTTTCTCATTAATTATGCAAATTAAGTTCTTTTTAACATAATCAATATCTTCCTGTGTTTCTCTCGTTGTCAATTACCAATGTCACAAGCTTCAATTGTCCTATCATGGAATGCAGCTGATTTATAGAATTTCCCCATAAATTATGCAAATTACATCCATATTTGCATAATTGTCACATAATTATATTAAGCATCACGTAAGCTACCTACATACCAAAAATCACGACGATCCGTCAACCGGTTCTTGAGTTATCCCCTTTTGAATATTTTCAAGAATTTATCCCTGCAGTTCCAGAGCAAGCCGCTAGGGGGCCTAAACTCACGTCACTTCTTTCCCAGCACAAGAGCTACCTACCATCTAAATTTCAATACCATAGCATGTCTAGATCATGAGATATCAAAACCGGAAGTTCAGCTGCAGTACCATAATAAGCCGCTAGGGGGTCGAAAAATCTAATCATTTTGAGGTCTCATCAAGACCTACCCACCTACCAAGTATCAAGACAATCCATCAAGGCCTTCTCAAGTTATCGTGTTTACAGACAGACACACACACACACAAACACACACATACACGAACGCCCCTGAAAACATAACCTTCTTGGCGAAGGTAATAAGCAAGTGGGGTTGTGTGGCGTAACGGCAGAGTGTTCAACTCAGATACAAGAGATCCCGGGTTTGAATCTTGGGAAAGTCACTTCACGCGACTTTCCTCACTTCACTCAGGTGTAAATGACTACCTAAGCTTCAGTTAGGGACGTCCCTCGGATAGGACGTTAAATGGAGGTCCCGTGTTTGGGAGAGCCACACCCCACGCACTTACTGTACAAAACTGGAACTGGTGTGTTACGCCTAAAAGGCGGTTTACCGGTTATGCGAAACAAACAAACATTTGTCATAGCGCAGGACCTGGTATACATAGTGCCATCACCACTAGACCTGAGCATACACTTAAAGGGACTCAACAAATGGAAATACTCCTACAAACTTAACTAAAATTGAACCAGAAACACATTTTAAGAATCTATATTATTATTAAATAAATATATTAAAAAAATGAACTACAAAACATATTTTAACTGTTGGCTGATGTTATGTTGATTTGCTGTTGCTACTTACATTTTCTTGTTGAGACAGTTTCACTCGAGTCGGGGCTGATCCACGTCCGACAGCTGCAAATATGGAAAAACAGAAAATGTCAGTCATTGGGGTAAAGTCTTTGTAGTATTTGATGTAATTTCTAAAGTATCTACAAGGTATAAAGCTTAAATATCATATGATTACTTATTAGGGAGGAACAAGATCCATATGAAAGATTATCTACTGCTAATGATATAAAGTTAACTTACCGGATAATCTGGCCGGTCTGTACACAAAGTCTGCTGACGTTAAAGTCCTCTTCCTGACCCTGCGACACCTGACGTCACGGCCGTCCTCTGCAGTCCGGTCCCTCAGTTCGAACTGCCACGGGTTGTCCAGTCCTGCCTTGATGCAGTGCGCACAGGTGACGTGGAGGGCGTACAGCACACCTGGCCACTCCTGCAGCAGCTGGACCAGCACCTCCAGCAGTGGGTGGACCACGCCCCACATCTCATCTGCCTGGGCAAGCCTGCCTCTGGTTGCCATGGTGATGTATGTGTCGTCTGCTACAGGTTTGGAACACAAGAGTACGGGGTAGTCCTGCCTGTAGGCCATGACTCCATCTTTCCAGTCTACCCTGTCCTTGACAAGTGGATGGATCCCAACGCTGAACCTCTGAAACAGTCCTCGAGGACAGAATCCTGTGATGTTGCACACCAGCTGCAGCTGTTCCTGATCTTCTGGTACGTCATCTGGCCAGTCATCTTTTAAATCCTCTGGCATTTGTTTCTCCAGGTACCAAGGTATTCGGTACTGACAAATATGTTTGGAAGGATCAGTTTTGTCTTTGACTTGCAACTCAAAGCAAAGACCAAAATGCTGCATCAGAGCTGTAACAACGTCAGGATCGATGTTTGGTGGTAGCATATATGTCATCACCTTCTTCTGGATCAGTCCACGGTCACGTAGATCCTGTTCAAAAACCTTGAGCTGTCCGCGAGTATAATCAGCATTCTTCAGTCCAGGTGTTTTGAAAAGTTCCTCGATATTGTGATGGAACAGATCTTTGAAGATTTCAATCAAGGCAGCAGGATCATGGAAGACGTAGTCCTTGAGATCCGGTATGTCCGTGTACCTGAGGATGGTTCCCACCTGCTGCAGGTGAAAAAGGACTGGCTCCAGGCTGTCCGCCGTGAGACCTGCAAACTTCCCTAGCTGCAAACAGTCGTTTCGCGTCATCCACTTTGGTCTCTTGTCACTTTGAGGATTCAGAGTTGACAAGTCTTTATTGTCAGACGAAGAGTCATCATCGTCTGTTGGCGAGTCATCACCGTCACCTGTAGTGATTTCCAGTTCTTCTGTTCCCTTGTCACGTAGCTCGAGCATCTGCTGTTCAAACTCCACCCATGTCCGCGGGAGGATCTTTCTAAGCCTAGGAAACAGTGACGTATCATTGACCGATTCCAGTAAGTGATTCCTTAGTGAGTCCAACCCAGATGTTGGTTCTGCTGAACTGATGCAGTGCACATGTTTATCTGTAAGCCACATAGGTTTATCCAGGAGATTTTGTGCATGTTCTATCTGCTGTTTTATTTCCCTTTGTTCCTCAATGCTTTTGGCCTCTTTATATCTTTTGTTGAGTGTCGTGATTTGGCGCTCTGTATTACTTTTCCATGTGTCCATCTGCTTTTGGAACTTTTTTTCGATGTCCTTCACTTTACCATTTATTTCAGCCTCACTGCACTTGTCCTTCTTGGTGCCCACTATTGTAACCACCGCCCCCGGCACGCGGGCATTCAGTGTGTCCAACCAATACCCCACGGCTTCTGTGTATCTCTCTTCACTGCAGCTGTATGTCTGCAGGTTCACTAATAACAGGTGAAAGGCATCTGGAGTCAGAAGGAACTGATGAGTGAGATGGTACACGTCATGGCCGCTAAAGTCGTACACTTCAAACTTGATGTTGTCATCAGGTGCCCACTGAGTTATCTCTACATAGTGTGTGCGGTCCTCTTCTTCTGTCAGGGTGGACTTGCCCCTGTCTAGCGTTTGTATCAGGCTTGTTTTTCCCGCCATTTTCTCTCCCAAGACGACAACTTTCAAATGAGGGCTTTCCTTTTCTTCCGAGCGTCCAAGTTCCTCAAAGTACTGTCTGATAGCAGCGATCCCCTGACGGCAAACCTCAACTGGTGGTTTTATTAGTGGATTTCCACCAACGTCAAGGTCACGTAAGCTACTGAGCTGCCCAACCTCCGCGGGTAACGTCTGCAGTTGGTTACGGCTCAGGTTCAGCCGTTTTAACTGTGACAGTCTCCCCACTTCAGGTGGGAGTGTGTGCAGACCACACCCGGACAGACCCAAGTGTTTGACGTTAGCGAGCTGCCCGATTTCTGCGGGTAATGTCTGTAGTTGGTTACGGCTCAGGTCCAGCCATTCTAACTGTGTCAGTCTCCACACTTCAGGTGGGAGTGTGCGCAGACCGCAACCGGACAGACCCAAGTGTTTGACGTTAGTGAGTTGTCCGATTTCCGCGGGTAACGTCTGTAGTTGGTTACCGCTCAGGTCCAGCCATTCTAACTGTGTCAGTCCCCCCACTTCAGGTGGGAGTGTGCGCAGCTCGCACCCGGACAGATCCAAGCGTTTGACGTTGGTGAGTTGTCCGATTTCCGCGGGTAACGTCTGTAGTTGGTTATTGCTCAGGTTCAGCCATTCTAACTGTGACAGTCCCCCCACTTCAGGTGGGAGTGTGCGCAGCTCGCAGTCGGACAGACCCAAGTGTTTGACATTAGTGAGCTGGCCGATTTCTGCGGGTAACGTCTGTAGTTGGTTCTCGCTCAGGTCCAGCCGTTCTAACTGTGCCAGTCTCCCCACTTCAGGTGGAAGTGTGCGCAGCTTGCAGTAGGACAGATCCAAGTGTTTGACATTAGTGAGCTGTCCGATTTCCGCGGGTAACGTCTGTAGTTGGTTACCGCTCAGGGACAGCCATTCTAACTGTGTCAGTCTCCCCACTACCAGAGGAACTGTCTCCATGCCTGTTCCCGCTAGTTTCAGTACCCGGAGGTTGGTGAGCCCGGCCAGCCCATCCGGCAGGTGGATCCCGCTGTTCCCGCTGAGGTCCAGTTCCTCCAGCTGGGGGAGTTTCAGTATTACCAGGGGAACTGTGTCCAGGTTACGGTAACGTAGTCTCAACACTTTCAACTTGTTCAGTTTAGACAACTCATCTGGTAGGGAGATTTTCAACATTGACTTCCAGTCCGCACTTAGATCCAGCCATTGTAGGTTTGACAGTTTCAGCACTACAGGCAGTATTGTGTCCAGGTTACAGCGTTTTAAGTCCAGGGCAGTGAGGTTGCTGAGACCCGACATCTCATCCGGCAGGGTGATGTTCTCGTTGTTACTCAGGACCAGCATTTCTAACTGCGGAAGTTTCATCACGGCAGCGGGGACTGTGGCAAGGTTACAGTTATCTAAACACAACAGTTTTAGATTGGTCAGTTTGGTCAGCTGATCGGAGATATCAATGTTCGTGTTGCCTGTCAAATCCAAAGCCTCCAATTCCTTTAGTTCAAAAACTTCCTCGGGTAGTTGACTGGCCGGAGTGTCGATAGATCTACCATATTCATGAGACAAGTCCAGTGTCAAGAGAGTTCTTTTCCCCATCCTAATGTGAGTCATGTCCCATTCTTTTGGCTTCATCTCGTTTTTAATGCTTGACAGTTTAGCCATGTCGATATTTCTAGAATTGAATAATAGTGAGAAAATAAAAATGATACATGTAAAAGTAATTTATCATTATGGTGTTTTCATGATTAGCTTTGTAACCCTTTTAAAGTTCCATTTCTAATACATTGTAACTAATAAGATCATTGTATGTACACAAGTATTATCTCCTGCACAGTCCATTAAGCCCACCATAGACTGGTTACCAGCTAGGCTAAGTGAAACTTCGCTCATGTACTAACAGTAGTAACTGTTACTGTTAATCTCTATATAAGCAGCTCCTACGGTGTAAGATAGCATCCATTGGTCAGGAGTGATCATTTGCCCTTGGAGCTGGATACAGTTTTTACAGTCTGTAAGAATCTGCTTGGAGATTAACTGTACTACATGTACCTAAATTATGATGTCATGATTGTGCAATGGAGCCGTCAACACGAAAACTGCAAAAATAAAATCACAGAGAACACTTAAAGATTTACAATGACATATACACAAACATGTTGCAAAGAAGTCTAATATGATAATGTATGCTCACTGTTGCCTGGGCCCAGGATTCTCCTCCACATCCCCTGCAAGCTTCAGCATGAGTTGTGAGATGGCCATCCACACCAGCAAACATGACTGCCAGCAGCACAGGGGGTGAAACGCCGGGTTCCTGAAGCAGCCTATCCGGGCCCTGTAGGTGCACAGGTCAACCTCCATCCTGACGGCCGCAGCTGAGCTGTGGAGTGGAGGGGGAAATATTATATAATTATAGCATTCTCCATCTTGAAATGAAATTGTGTTTGACAGTCAAACTTGCCCAAGCGACCACTTCTACAAACCAACATCTGGCCATGACGACTGCTTTTTTCTCGGTCCCCATATTTTTCCCATAAACCTTGAAATCTGTGTGTTGGTGCCATGCTTTTTGTAAAAAGACCACTTCAGAATCTCTAAGAAGGCCACATTTCCTTGGGCCCTGGGTAGGCGTCTTAAACATGTTTGACTTAATTATATGATTTGCACTTATGATAATCATTATAATGCCGAATATAAAATTAATACTTATTGATACAAAAAGTGGAAAAACAACAGCCTAGTGTTGGAGAGGTAAAGTCCCTCTCCCAGATCAAGACCAAGCTAATAGCCTTCGCATAGGCAAGAGCATGTAATTTGATGGGTAACATCCTAAAGAGCCTTGTATAGGCTACTGTATGGTGGGTTACTTCTGCACACAGGTAGCCTTAGCATCCTGAGGGGCCTGGTAGAGGCTACTGTATGTTGGGTTACTTCTGCACACATGTAACCTAGCATCCTGAGGGGCCTGGTAGAGGCTACTGTATGGTGGGTGACTTCTACACACCAGTTTAGCATCCTGAGGGGCCTGGTAGAGGCTACTGTATGGTGGGTTACTTCTACACACCAGTAACCTTAGCATCCTGAGGGGCCTGGTAGAGGCTACGGTATGGTGGTTACTTCTACACACATGTAACCTTAGCATCCTGAGGGGCCTGGTAGAGGCTACTGTATGGTGGGTTACTTCTACACACATGTAACCTCAGCATCCTGAGGGGCCTGGTAGAGGCTACTGTATGGTGGGTTACTTCTACACACATGTAACCTTAGCATCCTGAGGGGCCTGATAGAGTCTACTGTATGGTGGGTTACTTCTACACACATGTAACCTTAGCATCCTGAGGGGCCTGGTAGAGGCTACTGTATGGTGGGTTACTTCTACACACATGTAACCTTAGCATCCTGAGGGGCTTGGTAGAGGCTACTGTATGGTGGGTTACTTCTACACACATGTAACCTTAGCATCCTGAGGGGCCTGGTAGAGGCTACTGTATGGTGGGTTGCTTCTACAATTTGTCTTAAAGTTCCTAGAACAAATCGAACGTTATATATATCAAGATCATAAACAGAGTGCAAACATACTAGTACTACTCAGACAGACGATTAAATGCATTCCCTAGTGAATTGAATTTTGTCAACAAGATAACTCAAGAATGGCAGGATGGATTGGTTTTACACTTAGTGGGTCCGTAGGGTGTGACTAAATCTAGAAATGATAAGATTTTGGGCCCCCTAGTGGCTTCCGTTGGTACTGCAGAGGAACTTCTGGTCTCCATAACTCACGATCTGGACATGCTTCGGTCATGAACGTTGGATGGAGGTAGCTATATTTATCTATAGATCATGGGGTGTGATACACAGAGCCGCCCAAAAGAACCGGTTTTTCTGCAACCTTCAGGCCGCAGAACGCAGTATTCTTTGGCTCCAGTGTGAAAAATTAGTCCCAAAAATATTCAAACTTTGTAGAAATCTTACATAAAAGTGCTACGGCAGAAACTGCCCAATATTATAATACTGGTGTGCAGTATTTTACCAAGCGTAAACTGGAACCTGAGGTTTGCCCGGGTGGCGTACGGAGAAAGGCGCATGGATATCACAACGGGCAGTCAGGGTGAGTCGGCTGCAGTTCTCTGGGCCTTCGCTGGGCGCAGTGCAAAAGTGGGCGTGACACGCCGGTCAAACCACAACTGTTGTTCTTTTCAATCGTTTTGTAGATTACAAAGTGAAGCATTTTTCTTATTTCTCTTAATGCGCCCCAGTATGATTTGAACCGCATCAATGTCAGCCTCAAAAGCGATTGTCTAGGACTGCGACTCGCTCGAGCAGGTGTTCTTAAGGGTTCAAATCGCAGCTAGCTGGGTTGGGTCTTGTCGCGTGTGTCTAGTGTTCCCGTAGTGGGTCGTTCGCCGCTGTTACACTGTTACTCCTTTCTTTCTATGTCATACGCTTACCCACAAATGCTTTGTACGACTAAAGCACGCACACAATGTTGATATTTGTATGTTACTTTATAAATGACTACTGAGAGAAAATGCTTGACAGTTTTCTGAATGAAATACAGCTAATTACCATAAAACTTCAGCTCAAGAAGCAGAGTACAAAAAACAACTCAAAATTGTCATAAAGAGACGCTTATGAAAAGAAGTGTTGTTCTTCTATCAGAGACGCCAACAAACAAAACTATCAAAATTCCTAAGCGGGCACCGGAGGGGCGTGACCAGTTATAGATAACTACGCTTCAGGAGTTGCTTTGTACCAGGTGTCAGGATATAATAAATCAAGTTGAACCAAAGACAAAAACAAAATCCCGCCAGAGAGGGCTTGGCTGGAACTGAGGGTGATGCAATACACCGTGTTGTCTTTCATTTGTCATAACCACCCCGGAAACACAGATTTCAATGCGAACTTGGCCAGATACTGAGATTATTTAGTACGTAAATTTATTTTTACCTAAAAACGTGATAATTAAAAAAGGCGTGATATTTCTTTCTCCAATAGTTATCCCTTTTTTTCCATATGAAACTCTTTATACAACATATAGCAACTTCACCAACTCTCTATGGAAAAAAAATGAGATAACACCTCCTTATCTCATTTTTTTTCCATATAAGAACTTCACCAAATCTCTATATGGAAAAATAATGATGGAAAAATAATGAGATAAGCAGTCTGCAAGCAGATGGTGGCCATATGGCCGGTATTCCGGTCTCCCAGGATTCCATACCCTCCAAGCAGAGGTTGGGTTTTGAAATTTTTTACGTCTATCATCTCGGGCCGGGAAACTGTAAACTCCCTCGGCGTGTTATCTCTCTATTTGTCCCATATTTCTATTTCCAGCCGCGCCTCAAGCCTGGTAGAGGCTAAGTGTCCAGCATACAGCCCAGTGTAACCAAAGCAGACTCAATGGCTGACCAACACACATGTTGACAATCATCTCGGAGTTGTTTGGCGGTGTCTGATTAACGACCGGCCAGAGACACAGCGAGACAGTAACACTATCTAAACAAAGATTTATAAAGCAAAATCAAGTACTACTACTAGTGTATGAAGTTATGTATGTATCAAAATCCCCTTGGTGGGCGGGGCAGTTCTATATCCACGTATTCGGCCTCAAAACCGTGCTCTGTCTATTATTTAGACTTAGACGTAAAAAATTTCAAAACCCAACCTTTGCTTGGAGGGTATGGAATCCTGGGAGACCGGAATACCGGCCATATGGCCACCATCTGCTTGCAGACTGCTTAGCTCATTTTTTTTTCCATATAGAGAGTTGGTGAGGTTCTTCTATGGAAAAAAATGAGATAAGGACGTGTTATCTCATTTCTTTTCCAAACAGACTTTGTATTGAATTCTTGTATGGAAAAAAATGAGATAAGGACGTGTTATCTCATTTCTTTTCCAAACAGACTTTGTATTGAATTCTTGTATGGAAAAAAATGAGATAAGGACGTGTTATCTCATTTTTTTTCCAAACAGACTTTGTATTGAGTCTTCTATGGAAAAAAAATGAGATAAGGACATGGTATCTCATTTTTTTTCCAAGTAGAGATTGATTGTGGTAAAAAAAATTGCCACAACCTTTCAAAAACTACTTATCACAACTTTTTAAATTATCACGTTTTTCCCTTAGAATAAAAATACGTACTAAATAAATGTGACAAATAATCAAGTCTGAAAATTTGGTGTCCCTAAACAAAAGGTTACACGACTCTGCGATATTATGTAACATTTTTGTGCCAAAAAATGCCCAAACTGTAAATATAGATACTAGTAATTGAAATTTTCTCATCTAGATTGTCAATTTCAATAAATGTTAACATATGAGCGTCGCTATTTCGCTTTTCAGGCGACTCAGCGCAGCGCGAGAATAAGTTGCGGCAGGCCCGCTGTATTTTTAGGAGGCTCCTAAAATAAAAGTAAACAAATAGCAGTTTTCGTTCGGGTATCTTGGCCAGGTTTTGCGGCGCAAAGACATTGATCTTGTTCTCCCAAAAGTCAGTATGAACCCAGGTACATGCAGGCTTATAGCGAAAGAAAATGTTGAAAACAGCGATGTTTAGAAATCGTATACAAACGTCGCTTTAAGAGTTCAAAGTGTTGCAAGTTAGGTTGGGTCTCTCGGCACTTGTCTTTTTTTTTATTTATTCCAATATCTAATCACAAGACGTGGCGACGGCACACTCAAGTTTTTGTGAACTTATAATAATACCGCCACCAACACAGGGGACAATACAATACTCATTTTCACCTGAACGAAGTGAGGAAAGTGGTGTTAAGTGGGCACTTGTAAGATCGGTGGCATGTCAGGACTCCAACCCGGGACGTCTTATTCCGAGTCGAGCACTCTGTCGCTACGCCACACGACCCCACGTGAATGCAGCAAAACAAGGATACAGCAAAACAAGACGCGCCCACAGATACACCATAAGTAGTCTATTTGGGTGTTTGAGTCTAGAAAAGGAGTCTAAAAAGGATACTACTCAGGGTGCAAAATACCCAGCCACTCTCGCCACACAAGGCAAGTTTTCTGTGCGACACTTACTAGAGATGCTTGCAGCTTGGTTGCCTGGTGCAGTTTAACTTAGTTATCACCTTTTTTTTCTTTGCATATATAAAGCGATGCGATGTTTTAAAGTTTACCTCAGCCCGGCTTACAGTTTCTGAAATACACTGACGTATCCTATTTCCGCCAGCATGTGACCGATACTTTTTAATACAGGAGGCTAGCCTGGTATCCAGTCTTATGTGAGGGTGTTCAGGCAGGTTGTGTCTTCGTGGGCTCTAATAGCTCACCCCGCCCAGTGCAACAGGCCGCCCGGTAGGAGCGTTACGCTTATAAGAGACAGTATGCTTGGGGATTTGGTGGAGGGCTAATCAATCTCTTGTGAAATACACACCGGGAAACCTATGTGAGGCGGGCGGGACAGAGCTCTTTCGGCCCCGACCACGATCAGACTGGATACCAGGCTAACAGGAGGCTGGCTTACAGCTGCCTTCTCAAATAAACTTTTGGTGTTAACGGCAACCTGATATATCGATGGGCAACCGGAGCTTCTGAAAAAAAAAGCATTTCAAGCCCTGCTACTGACTGAGGGAAAATGTTTAA
Organism: Branchiostoma belcheri; assembly: GCF_001625305.1. Classification (NCBI taxonomy): domain Eukaryota; kingdom Metazoa; phylum Chordata; class Leptocardii; order Amphioxiformes; family Branchiostomatidae; genus Branchiostoma; species Branchiostoma belcheri. The sequence goes on along the minus strand of NW_017803860.1, from coordinate 173,689 downwards.
ACTCACGTTTGTATCAGCAGGTAGAAAAACAGTTGGCCTTGTTCAAGTCTCGAAGGCTCGAAGTTTCTCGCGTTGGATTTCGCCGGTTTCTTCTTCCTTCCTCAAGATTGAAAGGTCACGTCCTTCCAGAAACCTTCCCTTTAGAGCGAATTTTCTCTGCCGCGGACCGTTCGGAAAGACTAGGCGGGGCCGGGCGAGCGAACTCGCGGTCGGGAAAGGCCCCGAGCCCCGCTGCTCTACCCCCCAACTACGGACCCCGAGTTGGTGACGGTCTTGCTCAAGTCTTGTCGTTCTTTCACAGGACTTTGCCAGTTAAATCTTGTTCCGCCACAAGAAAACCTCACGCCCGTCAAAAGCTAACAACCTCTTGTCCTTCTACTGTGTTTTACCGGGGAAAATGCACGGCAAAATGGGGCCGAGCCGGACCGTGGGACTTAAGCCCTGCTAATGACGGCGCTAACTGGTTAGACCGCCTTAAACAATGGGTACCTGTGAGTCTGTATCTGCCTCAGGCCTAGTTGTCTGGGCGTGTTGCGGATCTGACGTCAGTCAACTGGTCTGTGGCCTCAGGCCTAGTTGTCTGTGCAGATCTGACGTCAATCAAAAATAATAATAAGTCGTCTCTGAATTCAGGCGGCCACTGTAGTATCCTGAGGGGCCTGGTAGAGGCTACTGTATGGTGGGTTACTTCTACACACATGTAACCTTAGCATCCTGAGGGGCCTGGTAGAGGCTACTGTATGGTGGGTTACTTCTACACCCGTGTAACCCTAGCATTCTGAGGGGCCTGATAGAGGCTACTGTATTGTATGGTGGGTTACTTCTACACACATGTATCCTTAGCATCCTGAGGGGCCTGGTAGAGGCTACTGTATGGTGGGTTACTTCTACACACATGTAACCTTAGCATCCTGAGGGGCCTGGTAGAGGCTACTGTATGGTGCTTCTACAATTTGTCTTAAAGTTCCTAAAACAAATCGAACGTTTAATATATCAAGATGATAAGCAGAGTGCAAACATACTACTCAGACGATTAAATGCATTCCCTAGGGAATTAAATTTTGTCAACAAGATACTAGTAACTCAAGAACGGCGGGATGGATTGGTTTCATACTTAGTGGGTCCGTAGGGTGTGACTAAATCTAGAAATGATAAGATTTTTGGCCCCCTACTGGTTTCCGTTGGTACTGCAGAGGAATTTCTGGTCTTCATATCTCACGATCAGGACATGCTTCTGTCATGCATGTTGGATGGAGGTAGCTCTATTTATCTATAGATCATGGGGTGTGATACACAGAGCCGCTCAAAAGAACCGGTTTTTCTGCAACCTTCAGGCCGCAGAACGCAGTATTCTTTGGCTTCAGTGTGAAAAATTAGTCCCAAAAATATTAAAAACTTCGTAGAAATCTTACATAAAAGTGCTGCGGCAGAAACTGCCCAATATTATAATACTGGTGTGCAGTATTTTACCAAGCGTAAACTGGAACCTGAGGTTTGCCCGGGTGGCGTACGGAGAAAGGCGCATGGATATCACAACTGGCAGTCAGGGTGAGTCGGCTGCAGTTCTGTGGACCTTCGCTGGGCGCAGTGCAAAAGTGGGCGTGACACGCCGGTCAAACCACAACTGTTGTCGTTGTTTTCAGTCGTTTTGTAGATTATAAAGTGAAGCATTTTTCTTACTTCTCTTAGTGCGCCCCAGTATAATTTGAACCGCATCAATGTCAGCCTCAAAAGCGATTGTCTAGCACTGCGACTCGCTCGAGCAGGTGGTGTTGAGGGTTCAAATCGCAGCTAGCTGGGTTGGGTTTTGTCGCGTGTGTCTAGTGTTCCCGTAGTGGGTCGTTCGCCGCTGTCACACTGTTTCTTCTTTCTTCCCGTGTCATATTCTTATCTGCAAAATGCTTTTTACGACTAAAAGTGCGGAGTCACAATGTTGATATTTGTATGTTAGAGATTAAAGAAAAAATGCTTGAGCCCCTGAATGTCTGGAATTTTTATGACGGAAATACAGCTAATTACTGTAAAACTTAAACGAAACAAACAAAGATAAAAAAACATTAGCTTAAAATGCTGGAGAAGAAACGCTGATCAAAGGGGAGGGTTGTTCTTCTACCAGAGACGCCAACAAACAAAACCATCAAAATTCCTAAGCGGACAACGGAGGGGCGTAATAGTTATAGATAATCACACTTCAGGAGTTGCTTTGTACCAGGTGTCAGGATATAATAAATCAAGTTGAACCAAAGACAAAAACAAAATCCCGCCAGAGAGGGCTAGGCTGGAACTGAGGGTGATGCAATACACCGTGTTGTCTTTCATTTGTCATAACCACCCCGGAAACACAGATTTCAATGCGAACTTGGCCAGATACTGAGAAAATTTGGTGTCCCTAAACAAAAGGTTACACGACTCTGCGATATTATGTAACATTTTTGTGCCAAAAAACGCCCAAACTGTAAATATAGATACTAGTAATTGAAATTTTCTCATCTAGATTGTCAATTTCAATAAATGTTAACATATGAGCGTCGCTATTTCGCTTTCCAGGCGACTCAGCGCAGCGCGAGAATAAGTTGCGGCAGGCCCGCTGTATTTTAGGAGGCTCCTAAAAAGAATGTCAACAAATAGCAGTTTTCGTTCGGGTATCTTCGGCAGTTTTTGCGGCGCAAGGACATTGATCTTGTACTCCCCAAATGTCATTATGAACCCAGGTACATGCAGGCTTACCCTAGAGCATCTAATTCTAGACAAGTAAATAGAAAAGAGAAGGCAAGCCCATTTCAACTCCTTTTTAATACTCTTTGATACTCTTAGCTCCTAATAGTGGCTATTAGTGTTCCATGTATTGTAAACGAAGAAAACGTGCTACGTACACATGTTGCATGGCAGGCATAACTGTGGCAATGCACAAGAACATCTGAGCTTCAAGAGAATAGCAAAGCTATCACATGGTAAATTTCCATTCTGGGAGGCAGGAATCGCCTTATACATTAAGTAACACAAAAATTGGGAGATTAATTATGACACCCGTTGCCAAATATATTTTAGGAAAAGTCACTAAGTTAAACATTCACAGCGTACGCCAGTTACATGTATAGTGGATACTAGCTGAAACGTCTGACGTTTTCAAAATCATATCCAGTTGCTTGAGTAACTGCTTTTTGGCGTAAAATTTAGTCTATTATTATACCAATTACCACCAGTTAAAAATAACATCTTGATGTTTTGGAATGAACTTTTGAAGCCAAAGAAACAAACAAAAAGTTGAGACCAAGATGGTTGTCCGAGTACAGTTCAGTCGGCAGGGTACACACAAGTCTCTCCCGCCTCCATCGGTCGTGTGGAAGCTTTTACACAAGTGGTCTATCTTCACTATCCGATTCGTAGTTTGGCTCAAACTTTTGGTGGGAAGATAAAGGGGAAAACAATAATAATAATTAGTACTTACTAAATGCAAGGACACTTAAGATAAACAGAGGCCCTATGGGCTAGAAATATACTGCAAATAGTTTTCGACCTTGTGTATGTGTGTAGATGTGTGTGTGTGGGTGTACATGTGTGTCCACACCGAAGGTTCAAATGAGTGCAACTATTACCTCTTGAATCTCTTTCTTATCAAAGCCCTTGATGATCATGTTACTCTTGGTGCTCCCCGGTACTTTCATGTCACGGACTTCATAGGCACGGTTGATCTTTTCACTTAGACCCTGTTGGTAGGTAAGATACACGAACTATATAACATTGATTCATCAGTTATGTAATCTCCAAACTGTTGACAAAGAAATACCATACATCATTAGCCCTGAACCATTTGTTGCAAAATCTCAATGTTTTGATATTTATTGACACAGTGTATATTCCTAATACATTTAGTATTCGAGAGTGACTTTTACAGAATATTTAATTTCTTTTTGTTTGTCATTTAGATTTTCTTGATCTGGCCTACTGAATAAGTACTATTTCCAAGAAAGTGTTTTCGAAGCCACTTAAATTGCAGGGCTCGAAATTAAAGGTGGTCCAATGGCCACTGACTACTAAAATGCACGCCGGGACAACTAAAAAGACACTTTGGAACATTTTTGGGACAATAGAAAATAATGAACATCAGAATGTCAGCTCTTCTTTTCTTTACCCGGCACACGTCCCGGCTTTTGAATCCGAAAAAAGTACCCCCGAATTTCCTGTCTACTCTGCAATTATAGTGTGTCTGGAGTGAACATATAAGAAAACTAGAAGGGCCGACATTTATACTTTCTAGCAAATTCAGCATGGCTTCACCACATTTTACGACCTGGCAACGAAAGAAGGGTAACAATGTTTTACATCGACATAACTATAGTATGAAGTGACATTTAACTAAGAATACAACAGTTGGACAGCTATCCCCTACATTATTGGATAGGAATTTTATTTGCATAATGCAAACTGTTGATTTTCAAGATAAAAAAAGCGTTTTTCCCCTGCATTCCAATGCTTAAGCAGGAAAGTTTGACATACCTACGAAAACATAACAAACTTTCAATATGGTATGGCTATGTGCCACTGTGTTATTTTGCCCAAAAATGAAGAGATTGAATACATTTAACGAAATGGCAGGAGGCGAAGAAACACCAGAGAACACAGTATGTCTTACCACATAGTGGTGAAGTCATAAATAAAGTTGACTTCAAGTTGAAGCCATGCAAATAAGTACCCGAAAAACAGATTTGGACAGTTAATCCTCACTTCGGGACAATTAAAATAAATTTTTGAGACAGTGCTGGGACAATAGGAAGAAAAGTTCATTTCGAGGCCTGATATTGTCAAACTGTTAAGGAGGCACAGTTTACATATTAAAAGGCAGCAATGAAAATGTAGTTAGTCTCCCTTATCATCATCACATACACAATATTATTATGTCTCTTATTCATCATAGTTAAGTAAAATGCCTCTAAAGTCCAACACAGAACGTTATAATTGAATAAAGATTCTATGTTTTACCGCCAAGCCTACATTGTGATTATAATAATTATACTTTGAATATGCAGTTTTCTGACAGATTATGTTCAAATTTATAACATTTTTTTGGTAATGAAGTTCATAAATAACTCAGAGAGTTATGAGAAGGTCTGCTAAGTAGATGCAGAGTCTTACCTCGAACTTGTTGTCTACTTCTTGCAGCTTTCCACTGTTCTTCTTCCACTAATGAGTAGAAAATGTGTAGATATGTAATCAACTGTCTCACCACCATCAACTCTTTGCTAAGAAATCAAGCCAATGTACAAATGTGCTTCGAAGCATAAAGTTACTTTTCTTTTGTAACTGTATGTTTGCATACCTTTATCCAAGCTTGACTCAATCAATCATTGTTACGCATTTTTCCTTTGTCATATACACGTCACAGTATCGGCCTACGAAACGTAGTACTATATTTATATATTTCTTTCGAGCATTCGACAGCCTCAAGAAGCCTGGTAGAGGCTACAGCCTCCTTTGGAACTTTAGAACGCTTATTCTCGTCAAAAACAGACCTTATTTTACTCAAATCAATGTGTAGAAAACTTATATCACAAACTATTTTGTATTGAATGTAAACAACTTTTCCATAGTGCTGAATGGCCTTCCAATAGAATGATGAAGGAAGGTTTCTAGATTTTCATGCGTCCCGTTTTAAAAGGAGCTCGATATTTTGGGCCGTTTCTACAGATTAGTAGCTCTTTTTGTTTGGCTTTTTTAAGGATACTTTTTACTCTAAAGACACATCAACAGTAACTGTCTGTTGGCGTACTTTCATCCAAACGACGATCCCAATGAACAGGTGTGCCAAGAGGACTGCAGTCCCAAACAGGCCCACACACACTCCGTCAAACAGCCTGGCGCGTTCCTTGTCCCTAATCACCGAGGCTACAGTGTTCTGCACTGCCACGACGCACTGGAAGATTATGCACCCCAGCACGTACTTGTCCTAAGAACATTTAAAAGATGACATAGATGAATTTAAGACACGGTGCAGACCCCTTTCCCTCCTATACTGCGAAATATGACCTGGGTTGGTACCAATTTCCATGCTCACGATACACTCTTTCATCAATGCTCGAGACAAGCCTGACAAACTGAGAAAGATCATAGGACTAACTACCACACAATACATCAGGGGTGTTATAGAAGGTGACGTCTGTTATAGAATCTGAAAATGATGATATACAGATAGCAATGAAGTTAAATCTGTTTGCCACATCATTCTACTAGCAAAAGTCCTACTCACCAAGAGAGTCAGGTAGGAGACAGTGGGAAGGTACTGGGAAACCACCAGTTTGAAGGCCACTGTGGTAAGCAGCAGGGTGAAGGTGATGCCGAGACGGTCTTTGTGGTCTTCCAGTGGGATGGAGAACACCGTGAACGAGAGGGCAATGATGATGTACTGTGGGGAAAAGCAACATTAGATTTAATAGTGCAAACGTCACCCCCTTTGCATTATGATTTGCGGCATTTTCGGTCCCAAAGACCAGACCTGGTATCAGAATGATCTGCTTTGAAATTTAGTTGTTTTATTGAAAGACGCCTGTGGATTGTACCGGTGTACCTAAATCCTTGGTTCCTTAAACCAGGCCAGGGTCGTGGGGGCACCGCATGGTGGAGTGTCCGACCATCTCAACCGGCTATGCGTTAGGGTTAGAGTTTACGCAAGGTTTTTTCCTGTCCATTCTTGGATGTTGTCGGCCCCTTTTTGGGTGGGTGTGGGAGCTACCAATTGCTCCTTGACTATTAAAGGAGTACTAACCTCCAGAAGGAAGTGCTGTTTTCCGATACATCATGCTGCAATGAACACATAACTAGCCGACTTTTTACATAATTTCGCTTGTACGAGTTGCGCGGCGCATGTTTGTAAAGTGATATTAATATCATTTTCCCCCATGCTGAACCACAATTGATACATCCGGGAACTCTGGCTTACGCAATACTCATACACTTCAGGTCAACATAAACATTTTTGGACGAAAATGGTAGGCGACAAGCACACTAACAAGCTGATTATTGAGAAATTACTTGCTTTACTTTGCTTGACCTGCGGTTTGGATACTATAATATCAGGATGTCTAATGCAGTGGGCGCTAGTTTCATCCTGCGTGTTTTGATTTTCTCAACTTATTTGCATGTAAGTATTACTTGAACAGATAATTAGATTACGCCACTTATGGAAAGGATAACCAGATTACGCCGTTTTTTTCATCGTCAATATTTGCGGCATAAATGAGGGGCGATAAGAACACCAAGAAGGGCAATGGTTGGTAAGATAGCAAAGAACACAAAACAGTACGAATTTTTCTTATCGCCCCCGAAATGAGGTCTTTAACGTAACTTTTTGTTTAAAACATAGACACCAATGGGGTAACGTGGTGTATTCTGGGATAGTTTTGAGGGTATTTGGAGAGTTTGTCCTGGATTCGATACGTTTTAAGACTTGCGCGCAAAATGGGCATTTAATTGTATACTGTAAAATAATATGCATTTTTCACTTCCAAAAATAAATGCCTGTCGAAATATAGCACCTCCTTCTGGAGGTTAGTACTCCTTTAACCATGACAATGGGACTAAGTAAAAGGTTTGACAAACGAACTCTTTGAGTCATTTAACGCCAGCTCGGTTCTGGTCTACCGATTGCGAAAAGATCATCAAAGCCATAGACGTCAAAGGCACTAAAATGAAATAATAAATGTCCTAGAAACTCACATTGAAGGTTCTGTACTTTCGTATCGCAATGATTTTCGGACTTTTACATAGAATACATTGTATGTATGGCACAGCCAACAATTAATTGGGACACCTGTTTCTGCTCAGGAAGCCAGCTGATAGCACCACTAGGCAGGCGCTGACATGGAACCCCAGAGGCAAGAGAAAGAGGGGTCGCCCCAGAAACTCCTGGAGGAGAAGGGACTGACCTGGAAATGCGCTGGGAGGATGTGGAGAAGGAAGCCCAGAACCGAGCTGGATGGAGGACGGTCATTGGTGGCCTATGCTCCGCATGGGGCCAAGGGCCCAACCCTTCATCCCATGCTCCCATTAAAAATCGATTTCAAATTGAAAACAAACTTTAAAGGTACTACACTTACTAAGATGAGTGCAGTGTTCCATGAGTAGAAGGCTGACTTCCTCTGCACATGCGCAGTGATGTTGTACACGGGGTACTCGCCGAAGGTTTTGGACTGAATGTTAGTTTTTGTGCCATGTTTGCAGTCTACATACTTGCTCACTGTCCACTGGTCTCTATCTGTGGAATTGGTTGTTAGTACAGATGTTATTAGCCATTATGATGACATTATGTACTCTCATAATATATGTTATTGTATGAATTTTACGAATTATGAAAATCATATGACGGTCTACGGAAAATGTGACCACGGCTTACCTGCAAAGTCGTCTTGTGCAATGGTGTCATTGGATCCGTAGTTCTTTCTCAGGTCTGCTTTCTTGATTGGCCACCCTGACATCAGTTGGACAGTCAATTCCTGGAAAAATTCAGCGTGCATTATCATATTGTAAACCCGAGAACCGACAACTCAAGTTGATGTTGTCTTATAAAACAAGAGATTCTTGCTATAAGTTAATATTAACCCCTGAGTTCTGCTCGTGCAAGCTGCACTCATGTTGCTTTCTGTCTCGACCACAATGCATCGCAACTGCACAGGCATTCGCAATCTGAACTGTAAAATGGCTTATAGAATTTCGAATATACCTGAATAAAGAGACTCTTTTTTCCACAACTGTTATATTCATCTGACGTTTCGGTCACCGTCTGTCACATTCCTCATCGACATTTAGGATGCAAGTACAAACTCAGACAGGGCTATAATCTGCGGAGGTTTAATGGTTCAACTCAACTCTCCAGACAAGATGGTGGACAGAGCACATGCTCCTGTGACCCGTAATGTAGTGGGGTCATCGATAATATAATTCACGCAATCCACATGACGCATGGCAATTCTGAATTCATAATTGCCCAGAGAAAGGTGAATAATTTACATGGTTGTGTAAAAAAAGTCTCTTTATGCGGTGACTTCCCAACCCGATGAAACTATTCACGAAAGAACATACCTGGTGGTCAACAGGGAAGTCGGCGAGGTCCATGTCCACCTTGAAGGTTGCCCGGACCTTCCTTAACTCGTGCACGATGGGCACAGTGGGCTCGTCCGAATTCGGAACCCCGACCACCTGTATCAGGTTTTGCGCTGACCTCTCCGTCTCAATGCTTGTCGTGTTCCTCAGTACGATCCGCGGATCCCATTGGTTGTCCCAGTCTACATCCTGAAACATAGCAGTCAAACATGTACAAAGTATTTTACATAAGGACCACCTGGCCATTGATATACAGTAAAACCTGTTCTAGTGACCAACTCTACATAAGGACCACCTCTACATAAGGACCACCTGGTCATTGATATACAGTCAAACCTGTACCACTACTAGTGACCACCTCTACATAAGGATCACCTGGTCATTGATATACATGTACAGCAAAACATAACTTCATAATGTATGTTCGTACCGTACGAAAGATCTTACACCAAGTATATTCACTAAATAAATCTGGTTGCATTATCTTTTACCTTATAATTTTGATTTTACTATTATAATTTTGATTTTACTATTATAATTTTGATTTTACTATTTAATTTGACATTCAGCTTCTTTCTTGAATGTTACTGCGGTAATCGCCCTTACGTCTCGGTTTGTAATCCCCTTCAGCTTCTCGTCCTTGTAGAAGATTTCAAACCAGAGTTCTGCGGAGAACTCCTGTTTGACGGTGTCCACATCCCTCAGGGAGAACAGGGTGGGGGTGATCAGCACTCGGATCTGTGTGGAGGGGGAAACGATCATTAGCAAGAAAATTAATCAGAGCGTGAGCCTGGCTACAGAACATCATAAGAAAGGACAGAACAGAACATTTCATCTCCCCAGCTCCTACCCTCATAACTATCCTCATTTAACTACCGCAAAATTGGGACTCTAAATTCTTGTCATAATAGATATTACATGTATACCAGTTTGATCTATTCACCTAGCACGAAAGTTTACCTACATTGACATTAGAAGGAACCAGCCAAGCTTTACTGCAGCCCAAGAATTCCGACTCGTCAGATTTGAGCCAATACCTGCACACAGATTTCTGCTCACATTCTGATTAAACCCGATGATCTACACGTACATGTATGTATCAGTTCAACGTGATCGATGTTTAAGTCCGACAACCATCAAATTAAATTGTCGTGGCCTCAAAAGTAAGAAGTCCACAACTCACCTGCTCTTCTCTGCTGGCGTACCACTTGCCACTGCTCTCAAGGGCTTTGTTGATTTGCTTCAGCTGAGCAATCACGTTTTCCTGCCATTTAAGTCTAGGGTCAAGAGCCTAAAAGGTCATCAGTTCGAAACGAATAAAGTTTATTTAGGATACCTGCTCTGTCAACTATAAATGAAAGACGAGAAATGACCACAGTAGAACTACTGAAAGGCATGTTTGAGGAGAACCACCCTCTTTATTATTAGCGAGCTGCCAGCGGGCCCTATGTAATAAGGTAACAAGACGAAAGTAGTAAGACAGTCCGCACAAAAAAACACAGTACTTCATTCTTTCACCCGACCATGGTCCTTTACAATATATCAACCAAACAGGTAACAAATGTCTCAATTCTCCGTGAAGTTTTACATTTTGCAAATACATAAGATCAACAACACAGCTATCTAAACAGATGAACAAAGCCATCTTTCTTAACTGTTGCAATATATTTCATTTACTACATATTATTCATTTCATGAGGTATCGTAGCAGGTGCAAACCATAAGTGATACTAGTAATCCCAACAGATACTCGCAAATGATTATACACAACAACCACCTGATGTAATTATTTATAGGCCTAGGCCTCTTCTAGTGTGTTTTGTCCATGGTTTGGTCCCTCTATGATAAAACTGCTTGTGGCATTAGGACCACATTCCTCCAGTTTTCTCTGTTGCTTAATGTTAAGGCCATATCAACTACACTAACATTTCAGCAAGAGATTCAAATGAAAACGGAGGACTGTGGGGAAAACTTGAGTCTGACTCCCTATACTCAAGCTTTAGACTTTTGCCCAAGACTTTTCTTTCCTGTTGATCTTCCAGTTTCTCTGTTTTATTCAGAGAATTTTCTGAGGAAAAGTCCAAGTCCTTTAGATAACGAGAATGAATACATTGTTCCGGCCTTATATGAAAGACAGAAGAGCCCAGAAACAATTTTCTGTACTAACCTCTTTGTTAGGGTCATCCATAATTGTTGTCTTGAGCGCTCTCTATGCAAAATACAAAAGTACATGTAGTGTTCTCAGGTGTAAGGCAGAAAATAGAAATACAGAGTACTGCATGGTGTTTTCCGTATCACCCGAGGTCTCAATTGACCCAAATGACAATTGAATCCACCTGGTACATCTCACAATTTTCCCACTGATGCAATCTAAAGTATTTATTTATTGTCTTCGTCAGAAGGACTATGAAATTGTCTAGCCGCATTGTGGGCGACTGCGGATTTAGCAATATAACTCTGGCAGGCATGATTCGACGTCCATGATTTTTGGCAGGCAGATTACAGTTGTTAAGGCCGAAGTCAAGTGCAAGTTTCAGCTTCGTGGGGGGTCCGTGCGTCACGTTAGTGCACTTTTGTGTTTGTGGCTTGTTAGCAAAATAACTCAAGTATTGGTAAAATGTTGCTTATAATTTTTGGTAGGCAGATTACTATTGCAAGCAGTCTTTTACAACACGTAAACTGGAACCCGAGGTTTGCCCGGGTGGCGTACGGAGAAAGGCGCATGGATATCACAACTGCCTGTCAGGGTGAGTCGGCTGCAGTTCTGTGGACCTTCGCTGGGCGCAGTGCAAAAGTGGGCGTGACACGCCGGTCAAACCGTCCACAACTGTTGTTGTCATGGTTTCAATCGTTTTGTAGATTATAAAGTTGCACATTTTTCTTATTTTTAGATTACTCTTAGTGCACCTAAATATAACTCGAACCGCATCAATGTCAGCCTCAAAAGCGATTGTCTAGGACTGCGACTCGCTCGAGCAGGTGGTGTTGAGGGTTCAAATCGCAGCTAGCTGGGTTGGGTCTTGTCGCGTGTGTGCACATGTACACATATGCTAGTGTTCCCGTGGTGGGTCGTTCGCCGCTGTCACACTGTTGCTCCTTTCTTCCCGTGTCACGCGCCCACAAATACACCATAACTAAAGGCTGTTTGGGTGTTTGAGTCTAGAAAAGGAGTCTAAAAAAGGATACCTCAGGGTGCAAAATACCCAGGCACTCTCGCCACACAAGGCATGTTTTCTGTGCGAGACTTACTGGAGATGCTTGTAGCTTGGTTGCCTGGTGCACTGTTTGACTTAGTTATCATCTTTTTTTCTTTACACACACACACACACACACACACACACACACAACACACACACACACACACACACACACACACACACACACACACACACATATATATATACATATACATGTATACAAAGCGATGTTTTTAAGTTTACATCAGCCCGGCTTACAGTTTCTGAAATACACTGACGTATCCTATCTCCGCCAGCATGTGACCGATACTTTTACAGGAGGCTGGCTTACAGCTTGCCTTCTAAAATAAACTTTTGGTGTTGACGGCAACCTGAAATATCGATGGGCAACCGTAGCTTAATTAAAAAAAAAGTATTTCAAACCCTGGGACTGACTGAGGGAAAATGTTTGAACTCACGTTTATGTCAGCAGGTAGAAAAACAGTTGCCCTTGTTCAAGTCTCGAGTTGGATCTTCCTTCTTCCTTTTTTTTTTTGCCCTCTTCCTTCCCCAAGATTGATATGTCACGTCCTTCTAGAAATCTTCCTTTTAGAGCGAATTTTCTCTGCCGCGGACCGTTCGGAAAGACTAGGCGGGGCCGGGCGAGCGAACTCGCGACCGGGAAAGGCCCCGGGCCCCGCCGCTCTACCCCCAACCGCGGCGCCGAGTTGGCGGCGGCCTTGCTCAAGTCTTGACGCTCTTTCACAGGACTTTGCCCGTTAAATCTTGTTCCTCCACAAAAAGACCTCACGTCAAAAGCTAACAGCCCCTCGTCCTTCTACTGTGTTTTACCGGGGAAAATGCACGGCAAAATGGGGCCGAGCCGGACCATGGGACTTAAGCCCTGCTAATGATATAAGCCCCGCACTGACGGCGCTAACTGGTTAGACCGCCAATGGGTGTCTGTAACTGCCTCAGGCCTAGCTGTCTGTGCAGATCTGACGTCAATCAAGATAAAAATAAAGTCTACTCTGAATTAAGACTACTGCAGATCTATTATCTCCCATACACTTTGGAAACAAAATATTAATCTTTTCTTCCTGGAGTATTTTAAAAGAAACAAAAATAAAAAACACAAGACAGATCAAAATACAACTATATTTACAAATGTAACTGACTTGTTGTTCACAGACCTAATTAGGTGTAATAATAGTCATAGAGACACACATGCACATACATTACACAAACACTGGCAAAGACTAAATCACTTTAAGAACCTAGACAAGATGCCAAACAGTCCAACAGAAACAAGTCTTCCCAACGTCGACGACCAAAGAACCGTTCCCCCTCCAAATTCAGTTTTAGATTCAGCAATTACCCCTGAAGAACTAGACACTGCAATTTCAAAACTAAAAAACAATAAATCAAGTGGAAATGACAGAATTCTGAATGAAATGCTAAAATCTGGTAAAATGATGCTCAAAGAACCACTACTCCACCTGTTTAACTCATGTTTAAGTAACGGTTATTTCACACAAGAATGGTCAGTCAGTCATATCGTTCCCATACACAAGTCAGGAGACACCTCATTGCCAGACAATTACAGAGGAATCTCAATAATCAGCTGCTTAGGGAAACTTTTCTCATCCATTTTAAATTTACGTCTCGTTAAATACGCTGAACAAAACAACCTGTTTCAACCTCATCAAGCCGGCTTCAGAAAAAATACCTTGGAACAACCGATAATCTATCTGGGAAATTAAATGTAAATGTTAGAAAAAGTAAAATTATTGTATTTACAAAGGGTGGCCGTTTACCCAAAAATGGCTCGTTTTTATTCCACAATCATGTAGTTGAAATTGTAACGTCATATACTTATCTCGGCATTATTGTGAACTCAGCCGGCACGTTTAAAGCAAATCATAAGTACCTGAGTTGCAAGGGTTTGAAGGCTTTATTCGGAATTAAACAGTCACTAGATCAAGCCAACGCCCCGCTATCTGTTAAAAACAAACTTTTCGACGCTTGTGTAAAACCTATTTTACTTTACGGTTCAGAAATTTGGGGCTCAGCCAAAAGCCCTAAATTCTGCCCCATTGAATCCGTCCACCTTAAATTCTGTAAACAGTCTCTGAACGTTCCTAGATCAGCCTGTAACCTTGCATCAAGGGCGGAACTAGGGAGGTACCCAATGCACCTGGAGGCCTCCCTAAATGCCATTAAGTATTTTCTTCGTATACGCCAAAACGTGCCGTCTGACAGTCGGATGCAAGCGGATGCCCTCTCATGTCAACTACAACTAGAGACTAGCGGCAATAAATGCTGGGCGTCCGGTATCCGTAAAACTCTGGAGGAATGCGGTTTTGCTTACGTATGGCGTCCTGATATATCTCTGAGCACAAATCTATCACCAATAATTAACTCCATCAGCCAACGATTGAAAGATATTTACACACAAACATTTATTACTGAAATCCACAATGACCATAACAGAGGTACATCTTCTAGTAACAAGTTACGAACGTACCGTTTGTTTAAAAGTATATATAAAGAAGAAGAGTACCTATCGGTCAACAACATTCAACACAGGGTAGCTGCAACTAAACTCCGAATAAGTTGCCACAAATTACTCATTGAAACGGGACGACACAACCGCATTCCTCTCCAAAACAGACTCTGTCAATACTGTAACTAGAATAGAGGATGAACAACACTTTATTTTAGACTGTACTTTATATTGACGTGAATGTAATGAAAGATCTGTCCTTTCTAATCATATCAAAGAGAAGTTCCCATACTTCGAACACCTAAATGCAAACGATAAATTTATATATTTGATGCGTCTAGACAAACCCTGTATCACAAACATGATCTGTTCCCACATTTTCCATTGTACAAAAAGCGAGAAGAAGTTGACCACTCTGTATTAGCTCAGTAACTATGTAACAGCCCTGATCAATCAGCTAGTGATTTATAGTTCCCGTGACGTAGTGACTTATGACGTAGTGCTTAGTAGCCATATTTAGATCTTTACCTCCTTAGTTCATTTACATCCTCATTAGATTAGCCAATGACTGGTGAGAGCAGTCAGCGTCAGTATTAGATATTAGCTAGCCCGCTTCCGTTTGAATTAGTTCGAGACCGGGACCTCAGGTTAGACACACACACTTGTAGTTCATATCCTCTGTAGATTTCCACTCCTGTAACTCTAAGACTAGACCATTGTAACTAGACCATTGACTTTGTATATACAGCAGATAGATCATAATACAACAGCCCGTACAATCTGAATTGACCCGGCTTTGCGTATTTTATCTTTAGTGGTTAACTAGCTAGACAGATAGACACGAAGTAAGCGTAGCACCCTAAAGTACACCGATCCCTAAATTCTACAACTAGAACAATTTGTATTAGCCTAGTATAGTATCCTTGTATGTTCCTTATGTATGTATGTCTAAGTCAAGCAGTGCATCTTTTGTCTACACTTTTCTACATATGTTTGTTATGTGTCTGTTAAGTCTTGACCTGTACCTAGCCCGCGTCGTGGCATGAATGTACAATAAAGGAATTTCATTATTATTATTAATAATACAAACACGCGAATACTCGTGTGCACACGTACACATACACAAGACAGACACACACAAACAAACAAGCAGATACGCAATGAAAGACTATTGACTCAGTCAACATATTACCATACGATTCACAAGTCAGTGCAGCATTACAACATAAATGCCGCAGGAGAAATGGAGTATTTAAAGAAGAAATTAAAAAAATTCGATTCTGGGACCTTTCCACCCAAAATCCTACTTGTAAGAGCTTATTCATTGGTTTCTAACAGTCCCAGAGCAAGCAAAGGCCAGTTCTAAACCGTAACGCTTTTGCCGCCAAACATCTGCTTGGGGAATATTCCCAGTCACCAGTTGATGCCTGATAAAAAGTTTTACCGAAAAAAGTTACAACAAAGTTCTAAATTTACATTCGTAACGTTGAAAGGCTCTAAATATCCACTAAAACATCAACATTTCTCAAATCATACGAACAATTATTAAATCTATTGTAATGTGTTGATTTTCTAAAAAAATCTAACGCCCCTGCGTTTTTGTAAATTTAATCAGGCACTACAATAATTCCACAGGACAGCCTCATTTTAAAGTTCCAGGCGCGAGTTCGAAATTTGCCCAGCCAAAATGGGCAGAAGAAGAAGAACTGTGGAGATATTTCAACCTTCACGTCGAACCAAACGTCTTACTTCGGATCAGATAGACGAGACAACTCCTTAAAGATGAAGATGAAGGTCTTGAGCCGAAATCCAGATGACTGCGCACGGGAAACCAAGCGGAGAATCCAGAGACGTGAGTAGAGCTTAAAGCGCTCCCCTCCCCCTCCAATAAATGCAATTTCACAGGAACAAAACAAACTTAAGTAACGAAAAAGAAAGTGGTACAGCGAATATTCTTGAAGACTGGGTAGAAAGCCTGATATTAGAGCGTCAGCCAGGCGTATACAGTACAAATTTTAAAGTAACGCCCTCCTTTCTCAGCACTCGAACACCAGAGCTGAAGTGGAATTCCAGTGCTGAGGCGGCTTCAGATCTGGAAAAGCCGTTCAGCTCTGAAACCGAGAGCTGAAAGGAGTTCAGCACAGGAATTCCAGTGCTGAAAAGTCTCAGCACTTGGAATTACGAATATTCTGCACTTGATACAAGTGCAGCGTCAATACCTACAAAATCTATCACAAAGGTGCTGTTTCAGTTTCTTGTAATACTAAGGACCATTTCCAAAACCATATCCAGTTGGCGTAAAGTTTAACATTAACATTAGTTTAATTTTAGTGGCAGGAATACATCAACTGAAGTGCTTCTAGTACCTCTCAGCACAGGGACCATTTCCAGTGCCGGGGAAGACGTCAGCACTGGTTTGAAGAGCGTTCCAGTACTGAAGGGACGTCAGCACTGGTTTTCCAGAGCTGAAGATTTTACAGCACAGGTTTTCCAGTGCTGAAGTCTTCCCCGGCACTGGTAAGTGCAGTGCGGAAGGCGTTACTTTTGTATACTCAGCACTCGGTTCCAGTGCTGACGGCGGTTTTATTTTATTCCATCACAGCAATGTTGGAATTACAGTGTTTTGTACCTTTATCGTACTTAATACTACAAATATATTTAGGTGCACCGGTGCACCCACAGTCAAAAATTGGGTGCACCGATCCAATTTTGGGTGTGTGCCTCTGAGCGCGCCTTCCCGTAATGTATGCAGCCAAACTTTGCCACTCTGTAGACATGGGAACTTGGAAACTTTTACGGTTTTCAGTTTCAACCGTTTTGCTTGTCACCTTACTGAGCTGGGCGTGGGTGTTTTCTGTCACACCTCCAGCACTGCCCTGAATTCTGTCCATATCAAAATTTCGCCCCCAAACTTCAGGCACGATGACACAGCGGCCATGCTGGATTTGGCGCTCTGATTGGCTGACATTCTGGTCGACGTCATGAGGTATGGCTGTCTTTGGAAAACGGTGGATCGACCACGAAAGATGACCACGCCGCGATTGGTCAGTTTCCTTACAAGCTGCAATACTGCCACGCTGCTATTGGTCAGGGTACCAGCTGCTGCAGTGAGGGATGCCGGCGTCGATCCACAGCTTTTAGGCTTGACCGCCTGACCCACCATTTTCCAAAGGCAGCCATACCTCACGTTGCAGGTCAAAACCCTGTGTTTTCGAACTTCGGGGGGGGGGGG
>NW_017803860.1:150878-155662 GCF_001625305.1 Branchiostoma belcheri | reverse complement strand
GGGGGATTTCCGTGTTGTTTTGTGATTGTCAGCCTTTTCGACATCCACTAAGGTTGAACTTGAATCCCAAGGTTTAAACTTGAAGCCCCCAAAGCCCCAAACACACACCAAAACCCAAGTTTTGGGCCTGCCACAGAGGCTAGTATTTCTGTGAGTGGATTAAAAGACTTTTTTTTATATCCACTCCGAGAGTGTCAATAGCCATGTGGGGAACAAAAAATATTCTGGAGGAGGAAATCTGTCTGAAATTTACCTTAAAAGTTTACTGCCATTTCTTAGCACATTTTTGCCATCATTTTAAACTCGAAGCATTTGGAATAGCCCCAAAGGCATCTCATTATCTTTTGGCACTGCCCAGAAATTATGACAAGCAACCTTTTTTTTGTCGGGCATCACATTTTTTTGTCCTACAGATTTAATCTACTAGTGGGTTTGAAATTTGGATGTCCAATCATGGACAATCTTATGGTCTTATGGCCTTGCAATTAGCAGTCAACCAAAACAAAAAGCCTAGGGTTGGCAGGGTTTTACTAGACTAAGTGTTGGTTTGGAAACCGCAGATTAACACATTTTTTTCCTAGACCTAAATCAAAATAACAACTAACAGTACTAGTACTGCTAGCTGGTGCGTACACATGTACATCAGACAAGTCATGTACACATTGGGTTCTAATGTGCTCTTTATTTTAACCTCCTACAATACAGGCATGATTGTTTTGTGCTTTCAATATGCAGACAGTACTAGTGTTACCCAAAGCTATTAAGTGTATTTGATTAAATGAACATAACTCAGTGTCAGGAAATATGGGCTTACAAGGCACGGTGACCTCAGTCCAATTTGTTGGTTGTTTCTCAGACATTGAAAAAATTTTTTTTTAGCAAGAGGGATCATGAAAAGATGCTTCACAGTGTTCGTATGCACAAGTTCTCTCTGCTGCAGGTTGAATAACCCCCGACCCCAAGGGGGGGGGGGGGCAGCAATCTTTGGGCGGGGCTAGTTCAAATTTGCACTCGCAAACCTGCTGTTTGAATCAGTTGAACAATCGATCAGGGAGCTAGCTTTAAAAATATGACACAGTTTGCTTTTATTATGATATGGCAGGAACGAGTTCTTCATAAACTTCACAAAGTATGTAAAGTATCACAGATTTCAACAAAAACTTTGTCGCATACTCTCAGACAGACTTCATCTTAAGTTACAGATGAAAGAATTTGTGCCAGATGAATTGGATACTGAATTGTTTCCAAGAATAATTCTGGCACTCCAGACAAATTTACTGTGTTTCTTGCTTTCCTTAATCAGTTCAACTGGGCCGAATTGGTTTTGAGTTACCTTCCAACATTATAAAAAGCATAGAGTGACCAGAGAATGGTGAGTTACATGAAAAAAGGGGCCTTGGCAAGATTTAACACCAGTGTAAGTAAGTGTGTAATATATATGCGTGAGCTGACTCTTACAGAAGCTCTACAGGCAACTATATAGCTAAATGTATTACGAGTTATTATCCACCATATATGTAGCAGCTCACATACTGTACACAGAAGCCGCTAATTTTTAAATATGGGGGATTGTGACTGTATTTCTTTGTTCTAGAATGCCACATCAAATGTGATCAAGAAAAATTACCAATTAGGGATACATTGTACATACCTTACGTTAGAAATAACAATTTCCCTTTGGGTATCCCTCAAATGACCTCTTTTATAGCTCAAATATTTAAAAGCTCCGGGCCGCGGAAGAGGGGCACATCACCCCTTCCACCCCACCCCCCTCTCAGCTGTAAATGCAATTGGCATGGATTTTTTCTTCAGACTCTTCTTCTCTCTTCTCCTCATTACCCTAATTAAGGTTTGTTCAAACAATCCATTTTGGCATAGGGAATGAGAGAGAGTGAAATTATAATAATATTATGCTCCGAAGCAAATGTCAGCCAGGATGTGCTGTCTCAGTTACTGCTGTGTTGAAGCTGTCAAAATGTCCTCGTTTGTGTTGTCTGCAGCTATGATGGTAAGTGGGCAAGTTTCCTTCCTACTCCCTCCTTACCTGTGAGTCTGTATTTTGTCGAGGTTGAACCCGACCTGTTCTTTTCTGACTTTCATGAGGCTAGGCGGAGTTAGAAGGTCATGGTCACTTCTAAGGCCAGCTGCTGGGAAGGTCTGGGTACTGGGGATCGGAATTGTCTTCTGATCATGATGTATATATTAAGTCTCTGGCTGTGATGGTTTCCATTTGAGAGATGCCAAGTCGATCTCCATATTGCATGTCGTAGGTCACTTTCAATTGGTCTTGTCCGAGGGTGTTTTGCAGTAACTTATTACTATATATTAGTCTGATCTTATTTTTTTTAAAGCAAATTTCAGTAGTTTTAGACTTCTCTCATTTGTCTCGTTGTTACAGCTCCAATTCAGACTATGTTCATGCCCTTTTTAAACCCTAGCTCCAATCCAGATTTGTTCTAACACTAACCCTAGCTCCAATCCAGATTTGTTCTAACACTACCCTAGCTCCAATCCAGATTTGTTCTAACACTACCTTAGCTCCAATCCAGATTTGTTCTAACACTACCCTAGCTCCAATCCAGATTTGTTCTAACACTTAACCTTAGCTCCAATCCAGATTTGTTCTAACACTACCCTAGCTCCAATCCAGATTTGTTCTAACACTACCCTAGCTCCAATCCAGATTTGTTCTAACACTACCCTAGCTCCAATCCAGATTTGTTCTAACACTACCTTAGCTCCAATCCAGATTAATATTTGTTCTAACACTACCCTAGCTCCAATCTAGATTTGTTCTAACACTACCCTAGCTCCAATCCAGATTTGTTCTAACACTACCTTAGCTCCAATCCAGACATGTTCAAACCCTAACCCTAGTTCCAATCCAGACTTGTTCAAACCGTACCCTAGCTCCAATCCAGAGTTGTGTAAACCATAACCTAGCTCCAATCCAGACTTGTTCAAACCCTAACCCTACCCTAGCTCCAATCCAGATTAATATTTGTTCAAACCCTAACCCTAGCTCCAATCCAGATTTGTTCAAACACTACCCTAGTTCCAATCCAGAGTTGTTCAAACCCTACTCTAGCTTCAATCCAGATTTATTTAAGCCCTATTTTAAAACCCTTAGTTTCAGTCCAGATTTATCCAAATTCCAATTGCTACAATGTATTTAGTAGCAGTAGCGTAGCCCTTTATCTTCTAAATGCCCTGCTTGCTGCGCCCACCGCGTCCACTGTTGCACCTCTACTGATCAGCTGCTCCAGTCGTGATGCCGCAGGCCCACAGGAAGGCATTGTGGGATTCCTCCCAGTACCTGGACGCCACGAGCTCCCGCTTGAACCTGGCGGCTTTCTCGAACTCCGAGTCGCTGTACTCAAGGACGTCCACGATTCTGTCTGCCCACCTCTTTGCATCTCCGGCACGATCGCGGTCGTTCACGCTGGTCTCCACGATGACATTCCTGTGCTCTGGGTTCAGTTTCTTCTCCTTGATCAGGTCGTTGATCATCTCTGCCAGGCCGGTTTGGCTGGAGATGAGGACGGGGATGCCTGCTGCGATGGCCTCCAGGCCGACCAGCCCAAACGGCTCGGAGCGGGACGGCATCAGTACCAGGTGGGCCTGCAGTATGTCCTCCCTGATCTCCTCTTGGGTCCCGTACGGCAGCAGGGTTGGGTTCAGGTCGGGACTGTTCAGGGCGTCTTCCAGGATCTTCTGGCTTGCCTCAAAGTCGTCCTCGCTGATGCCGCGGACCCACCAACGGGCGTTCTTGATTATCTTCACCACATCCCTCATGGACTCTGCCACGAGGTTATGACCTTTCAGCTTCTCCACCTTCCTCACCCTGCCGATGGACAGGACGACCTTCTGCTGTCCCCCGGGTCTCACTTTGGCGGACAGGAACAACTCTGATGGCTTCGGGAGGAAGATGTGGTGACTCTGAGGTTCCTTCCCTCCCCTGTACTTGTTGTCAAAGTGTTCAAAGATCCGTCTACCCACAGAGAAAGCTGCCTTTGCCTTGTCGACTTTATCAAGCATATCCTTCTCCTTCTCCCGTGCTTTCATGGCCTTCCGGCCTCCCTTGTAGTACTCGGTGTCCTCGGGTATGACGTGGGTGAACATCATGAGGTCTGCCTCATCCTTGTAGTACTCGTCATGGATGTTTTGTGCTGCCGTATCTGTGATGTCAGCGTGGCCGACGATGACATCAACATGTGGTGGTAGCGCCGATTTCGGGTCTCGGCTTTCCAGGTATTCATGTGGTGGTAGCGTCGATTTTGGGTAGCGGAGCTTGAAGTCAAAGGTCAGCCAGTCGAGGGATGGCGCTCTCGTGTCCCCTTTTGCTTGAACGGGTGTGATCAGTTTGACGCCGTCTCTGTCTGCTGCCTCCTGGTCTTGTTCAGGCACACGCAGGGCTGTGGCGTACACGACCGCCTTGCCCTGCAGGGTTTGGCTCGCCTCGCAGTTGACGGTAGAAATCCCTCCCTTGGAAGTCCCATACTCGTCGTTGATCAACAATATTACTGGTCTCCCAGTACCTTCAGGAAAACAAAAGCAAACACGGTATTTAGGGAAACTCAGTCATTTGCTAGAGAAGATTCATATGAGCTATGATTTAAAATAGTAATTTAATACATCAGGGGTTTTTCTAGAAAAATTTGGCATGGGGGAGCACTATCATGGCGAGTGAGCGAAGCGACCGAGGGGGGTTTGGTGCGGAAGGGGGTATCCCCCTTCCGCCATGTGAAGCCTTTGAAAATTTGAAGTTGAAATGGGACATTTTG
>NW_017803860.1:149718-150858 GCF_001625305.1 Branchiostoma belcheri | reverse complement strand
AAACCATATACTGTCCTATTTGTTCAACCCTCATGACCAGGTAGATTTCATAATGAAAACAACTTTTTTTTTGCAAAACTTTTTTTTTATTTGCACGCGCGCATCAATTTTGGGGTTTCCGGAGGATGTCATCCATATAATTAAATCAACATGGCCTAACCATACTTTGAAAATAACTCATAGATATCTATGTTATATCTACAACACAAAATTATTCTGTTATTGACTTCAGCCACACTGCCTGAAAGTCTACGTGGTGTACTGTAACATTTGCCAGTGAATAGTCTAAATAGATAAATCCTGTGAATCTGCACGCCTAAAGTGTGTGGTTCCTTATGATGTTTGTCCTGTACCTGTGTAAAATAAAACATGTCTTTTGAATCTGCTCACCCTGAGTGTGAGGTTGCAGGGGTTTTTCTAGAAAAATTTGGCATGGGGGAGCACTATCATGGCGAGGGAGCGAAGCGACCGAGGGGGGGTTGGTGCGGAAGGGGGTTCCCCCCTTCCGCCATGTGAAGCCTTTGAAAATTTGAAGTTGAAATGGGACATTTTGAGGCTACTTGAGGGGGGAAATATGAACTCTTTCATTGTATGTTTCTTTAAAAACAAACAACTATGATGTACATGTAACCTGGTTGTGAAAAAATATTTAGACACTCACTCACACAGTCCTCTTACAATTAATTGAATATGATAAATATATTGCTCAATACAAATTTCCATTAGTATAATGTATGTGAAAGGCATACATGTAGGAGAAGGATAAATAGACTAAAATTCAAGGTTATTTTTCTCAATATTTTTCCCAAATTTCTATTCATGCATTGCATATCTCCCTTGTAAAATATATTACAATCAGCAGTACACACAATCTGCAAATCACCCTTTATACACTTACACAATAAGTGATTAATGTAACTACATGTAGTAGTAGCTGACCAGATGACAACACTGGGTTTGCTACAAGCTCAAACCTTTCCCATGGCAAACTAGAGGTCGGAGATCTCATGTCTTCGTCAGAGGTACCTCGTTCTAGAGAAATTAACATGCGTATTCTTCACTCTTTTAACAATCAATTTGGTCTAAAGAACAAAAGAATCTCTGTACTATTTTCATGGTACAGAACACCCTGAAACGGTT
>NW_017803860.1:131688-149698 GCF_001625305.1 Branchiostoma belcheri | reverse complement strand
TATTCATGCATTGCATATCTCCTTGTAAAATATATTACAATCAGCAGTACACACAATCTACAAATCACCCTTTATACACTTACACAATTAGTGATTAATGTAACTACATGTAGTAGTAGCTGACCAGATGACAACACTGGGTTTCCTACAAGCTCAAACCTTTCCCATGGCAAAATAGCAACACATTCATCCAAGCTGCTACAAACTCAGGTCTCATGTTTCACTTCAGAGCCTGTTCTATAGTATGCTAATGAAGGAGGCCCAGCTACTTGTCTTTGAGCAAGTTCTCAATGAACATTGTTTATTCCATTCAAACTTTTACTACTAGAGCTAAATTTTCATGTTTATGGTAAGATTTTGGACTTTTTATGAGAGTAACGTAGTTTGTAATGCTAGAATACATTGTTATGTGGTGTTGTTTTTGTATTTTTACTGGAAAAAGATAATTTTGAAAAAGACTTAGGCTTCAATCTGAAAATTGATATGAGGGCGCTGGTTTGTTACATGAGGGCGCAGCGCCCCTGTTCCCCTGTTCAGAAAAACCCCTATACATCTTAAGGCATGTATTGAAAATAAATATGATATACATGTACCTTCAAGTAGACTGCTCTCAGGATGATCAGTGCTGCTTCCATGTGTCTTGGACATTGGACGACTGTATAAAGTCTCTGCACTTCCAATGGGCTGTGCTGCTACACAATATTAACAAAAATCGGAGGTCAAAATACAAAATTACCTCCTGCATGTTAATGACACATCTCTCCCTCCTTATTGAAATAATTATTGATGACTCAAAAATAGCCCCCCATGTCAACTAGCATGGAAAGATGAAATTTTCAATCATTGTTTTTGGTCCTGTTGATTGATAGTTGGATAGATTGATAGTGTGTTTGTGTCGATTCCACACTAGGGAATTGAGACAGTCATTTGAGGAGTTTCACTGGAGTGATAGCGTCAGGAACTCTATGTGCCCTTGTGGTCATGATGTGATTAAGTTTTTTTTTTAAATCATTCCAGGATTATAGCCCATTACACAATCTCATCAGAAGTCTCAATATTGTAAAATGAATCTTCCTTATCACCATAGATCAGGAATTATTTCCTTGTGTAATTAAATTTCCTCTACGCCTAATACTAAAACCATATCAGCAATCATTAAAGGACCCCTCTCCCTCGAGAGAAATGGTATCTTAAGTTTACATCTTACGAAGAGCGGCATGTAAGGATGAAATGCCAGTAACACGGAAGTGATCAATCTGGATAATTGCTGTCTGCAGTGACAGCAGGTAAAATGGAGAATGTTTTTTCTACTAACCCCCACCTGGGCCTAGGGCTGACGTGGGTCCAGGAGGTTCTGAGGTAGAGAAGGTTATAAACAGGCAAAATTCGTTAATACAGCAATAACTCCATAATCCATAAGAGTACATTGAATAGGAAGTGGATAGACTAAGTAATACCTCTTTTTTTATTTGCTTCATATTCACCACATTTAGGCTCATAAGAGCCACTCAAATGTTTTAGGTTACTGTACTACTACTAGACTGTGAGGACAGATGTTTGTTGACCTTTTTAAACTATTTAAAAGCAGCTGTTAGCTACAGTTAGGGACACAAAGAAGTATTCGCACCTTTCATTCCTGAGTCCGTGTGACGTATTTCGGGGGTGGAGCTGTTTGTCCCGATACCCTCACCTGTCATGGATAAAAAAGTGTCATTGTCAATTATACTGTAAGAGAGAGCGTGGCGCTCAGATTAAAAAACACACCTGTGTTGTGAGATGTGGTTTATGTGGGTTTAGAATAGGACATTGTCCTCCCCCCATTTCTAGAGTACAGACTCACCTCCTAAGCTCTCTGCTGTTAGCCGTTCACCGATATCGATGAGGGCTTGCTTCAAAACTTGTAGAGTTGCTTCCTTTCCTTTTTTTGCCCTCCACCTTTCAAGCACTTCTTTGCACCTGTGACTGGAGTCATGCTTGTCTAAGCCGATTGCACTTCTCTCGCCTCGCTCAAACCCAAGTTCTTCGGCCAAGTCTTCCCACCTATGTGGCACTTTGGTGATGACTGTCCTGAAGTATCTCTTCCAATCAACTGGAACCGGATCAACCATATCAACTGTCATTATAATTGTGAAATGAATATATATAATATTCTTCCACAATCCAAAGCAAAACTGCTTATTTTACCACTTAAGGCCATGTTGATTTGATTATATGGATGACATCCTCCGGGAGCCCCAAAACTGATGCGCGTGTGCGAATAAAAAAAAAGTTTTGCAAAAAAAAAAGTTTTCATTATGAAATCTACGTGGTCATGAGGGTTGAGCAAATGGCACAGAATATGGTTTGGCGAATAATCTAGTCTTCAAGTTCATTTCTTTACAATTTCGTCTGTTTTCGTTTGATTTTGGCATTCTACGACATTGGTATAGTTTTTATTTATTTCTTTTTGTAACTTATGGTATATTTTTGCTCATTTTGCAACTGTTTTGTACGATTTACAGTATGGTTGAAAACTTTTTTTTTTGGAAACGGCCGAAAATTCATGCGCCCGAAAATTCATGCGCGCGCGGATGTCATCCATATACTTTAATCAAATCAACATGGCCTAATATATAAAAACTCCAACAACCTCTCTAAACAGTTTCTACTCAGTGGAGAGAAGAGAGCACTTTTGAAGGGACATTTCCTCTGAGTTGGATGTTTGAACTGATTCAATGAGTCTTTATTTATTTAATCTTCTATGACACTTGGGTAGCTCCTTTAGCCAATAGCTGATTTCCAAGGAGGCCCAGGGGGGGGGGGTCATTCTGAACACTTTTAATAACATATTTGCAAAGGGGCCATTCAATATTTTTCCCACATTAATGGCAGACCGCATGTATTTCACACAAGGCACTTTTGTCTGGTGAAGTTAATGAGATGGTGAAAAAGTACAAATTAATTTTAATCTATTTTAAGGTGAAACGGCCACTACAATTTGTAAAAGATTACCTACAGTGTACAGTATCCAAAATTGGTGGCAGTTACATGTCTTTAGGGTTTCTCATGTGTGCAGTTGAAAATGAAAATGTAAATTAAAGACAAACTGATTTTGTGACCAATATGTTGTTCAATATGATCTTTAAGTCAAGACTATTTTTGAGTCCTCTCCATCACCGAAAGGTAATTCTAACTTATGATGTTTATAGCATAATCATCATTAAAGAAGAATAAGTAATAATCAAGTTGTTCGAGTGGGAGCTCGACCAAAGTAAAGTAAGTAACTTTAAGTTAGTAAGAATAAAGCACATGTTACAAGTGCCAAATAGATCACCAAGAGGAAGAATATTTGGGTCCAGGCTTGCATATATTGTATCAATTATCAAACAATGTGTGCTCCAATGTTTACTTCTTCTAACAGGTAGTTACCTTGGGCAGCCATGTTTGACGTCTACTATTCCTGTCTTGTCTGGCAGCAGAAGTCAAGCATGTAGCAATCCTGGAGAAAAAAGTCAAACCAAAGGATTGACATTCAACCATTGGAATTTGGAGGTGGACAGGGACAGTACAAAAATGTGCACAGAAGCACACGTGCAACACAAACATGCACACACACATGCGTGCACACATACACACACACATGCACACACGCACACATGCGCGCGCACATACACATGCACGCGCGCACACCACACACACAGCATCATACGCGCACACACACATGCACGCGCGCACACACACACACACACACACCTATATTTAGACACAGACACACACACACAGTAACACACACGCACGCAAAAAAAATGCGCACACACACACATCCACGCACATACACAGACACACACTCGCAAGTACAGACACACACACGCACACATACACACACACCTTTACACACACACACACATACACACACACACATACACATACACACTTGCAGGCACGCACACACAATACAATACACACACGCGCACATACAGTACACACACACAATTATAACACACACACAATACAATACACACGCGCACACATACAGTACACACACCCACACATTATAACACACACACAATACAGTACACACACACATACAGTACACACACACCATTACACACACACACATGCACGCACGCACACACAATACAGTACACACGCACGCACACATACATGTACAGTACACACACACATACACACACACACACACACACACATGTGAAGCTAATTCTGTCTAATTCTTGCCTTATATCATTCAGTAAAATGTAAATTGAATACTATTTAGATTAGCCCATGGTCAGAGCGAATCTACACTAAATTGAGGACTCTTTTTACATATCGTGCTCTATATTATATGGTAAATTCTACATCATTCTGAAGCTTTACAATGCATCATGCACTGAAACTCAACCACATATTAAGGCGGCTAAAGTTTTGCATCAAAGCTAGAGATTTGTAGATTCGAAACTTGAACGTGTTTAGCACTACATGTAACTTAAGTCTCCACCCATCCAGACTCTTTTGCAGGCTGACTAAATAGTAGAAATTGGTCTAAAAAATGTAGCTGGCCATGGGAGTTTGTTAGCCATTATACATTTGTAGAGGGTCCATTTTGCCTGCAAAGACAGGCCCAAAGTCCAGGCAAGGATGGTTCGGCCCTAGCCTTATTTGCACGGTAGATATTTTTTTTTTATATTGAACAGTCAACTCTCAAAACATAGCAGAATAACCTACACTAACTTTCCACACATTAGACTCAAACATGGGCTGCACCATCTGTCCGTAAAAATCTATCTAGAAATGTGGAAAACTTTAGTTTTACACCGAAGATTGTGTTACGGGAGAGGATTAGCGTTCTGCGGGATATCCCGCAAAATCCCGCAGGATATCCCGCAAAATCACGCAGGATATGTTGACAAATCTTGTTGGATTTGATGCATATCCCGTGAACTGCACTGTACTGGCCCCACTTGTCAGCTGACACTTGATGATTTATCCCCAGTCCAAAAGGCCCTGATTATAGCCAATTTGAGGGTTTCCAAAAGGCAGCAGCTAATATTATATTAAGATACATTAATCAGATTTGCTTTCTGTTCACAGGAAGAGCAAATTTTCAATGTTATAAACTGTTTTCATCGCAAAGCCTTGTCTAAAGCAGACAGTGTTCAACTGTAATTACTGCAAAATATTTGACCTTAAAGTGATTTGAGTTGCGCCCATTTCAGCAAAACACATGGGGCCTCAAGTAGGGTGTTTGTACTAAGCTATAAAAAGTAAATTAAAGTTTTCTTGTTCAAATGACTACAGCTCCATATATTTCAAAACAGCTTATTTTTGGTACGACCATGGCATCCACCGCTGTCCACTGCTGTCCACTGCTGTACTGTTGTAAACCTGTCGCACGACGAATGTGACTGGCCCACAAAGCGTTTTCTTCTTTTATGCTTACCTTTTAGGAGGAACATTACCAGTCCCAAGTTTAACATTTAAGTATTTCAACTTAACGTTTATAATGAGTATTTAAACTGTACATACTGGGGAGAGGACAACTCTTGGCTATCACTTAGTCCCATAGAATTATTATTAACTTAAACCCATTAGGTTGGCAATGGGTGAAAAATGGAACACAGTGACGATAATCTCAGCTCAGTTAAGCTTTAACAACAGAACAAGATATTCTCTGCTCTGCTCCGAGTAAAGAGCAGTCAATGCTATGTGAGTATATA
Organism: Branchiostoma belcheri; assembly: GCF_001625305.1. Taxonomy (NCBI): domain Eukaryota; kingdom Metazoa; phylum Chordata; class Leptocardii; order Amphioxiformes; family Branchiostomatidae; genus Branchiostoma; species Branchiostoma belcheri. The sequence continues at coordinate 144,002 of NW_017803860.1, read as the reverse complement.
TAAATTATACGTACAGCATATACGGCATGTGCTGAAAAAAAGTCTGCTCTTTTGGACAAACACAACGCGCAGAGACATTTTGTCCTCAGAGCCAACAAGTGGCGGGCAAGCCACGAGAGGACAGGATTCAAATTCTTGACCCCCATGTCCAGAAGAATGATCCCTTAGAACCACTACAGCACACTATCATGTTATATTGTGACTTTACATTGTGACTTAAAACGTGACAGACCTTTTTCTGAAGTCTTCGTTGGGACCGTCATGGGTTCTGTACTTCTCTGGTCGCCGCTCAAAACGTCCACGCCCAGAAAGCTGCCCGACAACCTCGACTCTCGCTAATCAAGTATGCAAAACTCACCACCTACCTGTCTGTAGCCTGGAGGTGCCTCGTCGTTCACTTCAGCCATTAAGTTAACTTGACTGATAGCTCACATTGTTTGGAACCCCAGACTGTTTGCAAAAGTGAAGAAATCTAATTTTTCTGTAAGATTACGGAATACCACTGGCGGGGCCAAAACTTACAATCATTACGTAGGTTGCGCTTTAGAATTGCAGAATAAAACAACTTCGTTTGTGTAAAAAGAGTCTCATATTCTGAGTCAAATTTTGTTCTGTAATTCAGTTCGGCAGTAATTTCTGCAAATACACAAGAATCCATACTGTAACCTTTTCAACCTAAGTTAACATCATAGCTTTGTAATCCTGAGTGTAATTCGAATTTAAGACTTCTCTGTGAATGTATCATTCCCAATGATACTAGGGAATGTACAATATTTACCGGGGAGGGGGGACCGGTCGTCCGGGGGTAGCGTAAAAAAAATTTTCCTAGGCCCTACCCCCAGGTCAAAAAAATGTTTCCTAGGCCCTCCCCCCAGGTCCAAAAATTTTTTCCTAGGCCCTCCCCCCGGCTCAAAAAATTTTTCCTAGGCCCTCCCCCCGGCGTGAATCATAGAGAGTGAAATTTCGTATGGGGAGGACGAGATTTTGATTGAAAATTTACCCCGAATGAAGCGCCGCAGGCGCCACTAGAGCCCGAGTAGGCCTGACTTTTTTGGGGAGGGGGCATGTCCCCCCCGGAAAAATTTTGAATTTCAACCCATGTTTTGCATGTTGAGGAGCAAATTTGGCAGCACAAATTTCGCTGGTACATTGAGCTATAAATTTAAAGTCAGTAACATTATGGTCAGTCAGTGTAATCGAAATAATTCTCTATCTAGCCTACCTTTCGTCCACGAACTTCTTCCAATGCAACTTACATGTTATTTTCAATTAACTTTGGAGGGACATAGATATAAATGTTAAAATAGTCCTTGGCTTAAGAAAAATACCAAATTAATCCGTCGACATCCGACATCCACGCCGAGAAGTTCGACCGAGTTGCGAGGCGGGACCAGCGGGTCACCTTTGGCGACGCACGCACACCACTGGGGAGGGTGCGTTGAATGGTGAAAATTAATTTTCAAAATCTTCAGACAAGCCTTCCCTACATTTTTGATCGGTATCGTTTCGATTGCCGCGATTTTAATCCATGTAATTTGGCTGTGTAGTCCAGTTTCGCCGATTCTGGCGAAAATGCAAGATTTTGAAGGGGACCGTGGGAGATTTGGGCGAATACATTATAATAATAGGGATGGATATTATTGGAACGTAAAATTCTGCCAATTCCAATGACTGGAAAATCGCTACGATATGTATAGGACAGACGTTTAATCATGTTTTGAAAGTGTATAAAAACGTTGTAGAGTTAAAGGGATCTTGAAAAAATTTTTACCTAGGCCCTCCCCCAAATTAAAATATTTTTTCCTAAGCCCTCCCCCCGGCTCAAAATTTTATTCCTAGGCCCTCCCCCCTCAGACGACCGGCCCTCCCCCCCCGGTAAATATCGTACAGTCCCCTAGTACCTTCACCCCCCCTCTCTTATCTCACATACTGGCTACTACATCAGCTAAAATTAGGTACAATGTATGCCAACCAAGTCATAAAAAATTTCATGCACAGTACTTACATGTATCATGACTGCACATCATCCTTTCACACAACATAATAAGGGAGTTTATATCATACCCGGGCCGCGATAACGTTCGAGAACGGGTTCCGGACCGGGCCGCAACGGAAAGTATGTTATCCCCTTATTGAGAACGATTCAAACACGTTTTGCCCTAACCGTGTGCGCCGCTTTCGAAAATTTGAACACAGATTTTGGACGTTGGAATATGTTTAGTTTAGGGACACCAAACTTGGGCTCATCTTGCATTGAAAGGCGTGTTTTCTTGGGTTCACCTGTTCAACATGTGGCAGAGTCTGCCACTCACGGATCGGCCTGTTCAGCCACCAGAGACGGTGCCAGACCCCTCCAGTGCCAAGCCCATCGTCTACTCAGACGGAAGGAGGCCGATGATGAATAATTGATATAAATACAACACAGTGTATTCTGCATCCCCCTCAGGGGGGAGGGCCTAGGAAAATATATTTTAATTGGGGAGAGAGTCTAGTACTTTTTTCCAGAATCCATGAAACTTTCCAATGTTTTTATATACGAGCAATTTTGATTAATTTATCTGTATCTGTTAGTAGCATCGATAAAGCTAATTATGTCATTGGAATTGTCAGAATGTTACGTTCCAACACATACTATCCATCCCTATGATTCTAGTGGATTCGCCCAATCTCCCACAAACCTCGTCAAAAGCCTGCGTTTGCAGGAGTGGCGCAAACAAACCAAAACTTGACAAAACGAAGTACATTAAAATCGCTTTCGTAGCGGCCTTTGTACCGATATCAATCAAAAACTGTAGTGAAGGCTCTTCTGAAGGTAACATCTAATTTTTGCCGTACAACGCACCCTTCTCTGCTGAGCCACACAACAGTAATTTTTTTTCCTGTGTAGATTTGTACACACACACTGTACACACACACAAATCAGAATGATCATATTATGTTAATCCACATAAAACACAGTAACCAGATTCCATTTTTACCCAATTTTATTTCACTGCACCACAAGGTCAACAAGCAAAATACTACAGTAAGTGTTACAGTAACTGTCTTTAAGTTATTATAATTATTAAGGCCACAGTATGTACCGGTAGTTTTATATCTATATATTACATATTATGACCCATGTATGAAAGTCATATTCTACCAAAAAAGGCTAATACAGCATTTCCTCAATATATAATTATAAGTGAGGTTACTTAATAATAACCATTTTCTTATATGATATGAGTTTACTTTGCATAATCTGTGTCTGATCCTTCACCTTTGCTCCAAACCTTAAGTATGAAATTCCCAACATTTAGTATTTCTAATTAATCTTCTAAATAAGGTCATCACTTATTAGCATATTAAAGTAATATCTTCATGTCCTCTTTTTAAGCTTATAGCTACAATGGCATTGCCATATAATTGTCATATCATGGAAAACTGCAGAATTATGTCAAGTCATGATTTGCATACTTATTATCTATGTCCATTTTACTTGATGTACCTAAATGCTAAAAATCATTAACACTCCCATCTCACTTATGACATTAATTTAGTTTCACTTGATCTTAAAGACTTGTTCTCAGTCACTAAATGAAAGATGGTGGATGCTGTTCGAAACGTCTCTTTGTACTTGTCATTGGAAGAAAATTGCTTTTTACAAATTTAGTTATATCTATGTGTATAGTATGAAACTTCATCTGCATAGTAAAAATTTGTTGATTGTATCATTTGTATTGCTTCTAGAAACAGTTGGGCTGTTGACTGTTGACAGTTGTGGTGGGGGTGATGTCAGATCCAACAGGTCAGGTTTGTGTTTGTAGATTTCCCTTTGCCATCATCTGCCAGGTATATCTGAGTGTTCATGTCACGGCACTTCCGGTAATGAACAAAATAAAACACTAATCAATTTCTAAGGGATGATTAAAAACAGCTTTTATTTGAAGACTTTTCACTACAGGTTTGCCTGGACCGACTTTGGATTCTTGTCGGAGGCTGAAATGCGTGTCTCTATCTTAAAGCCACTGTGTACAAATTGTCACACAATACCTTCATTTCAGTGTAATTATAGTTACTAAGCTGAGGTGGGTTAAGGACAAACCTTCTTTAAATGGCCCTTGCATTTCCTTGCCTGATAATTAACACCACAGTGACTTTAATTTAAATGTCATCACCTTATTGACAAAAGGAACAATCATTGGAAACTGACTCAAAGAAAAGTGTGCGATATTTCTTATTTTGTTTGGAGTTTGGATTTTTCTAAAAGCACTGAGTTTCACATATCATTGGATCTGAGATGACGGAGAATATACAATGACAGCACAAAATCATGATACGAATTGTACTAATAACAATTTATCGTCAAGCTGTTCATTGTGTGTTGTTAAAATCAATGCATATTAGGAAAGTCAATACCGTAAGAAAGAGCATGGCGCTGATTAAAAAATTGCATCTGTGTCAAATTGTGAGGTGTGGTTTGGGTTAAGAATAGAGCATGATTGTCCTCCCCCCATTTCAAGATTAAAGACCCACCTCCTATATTAAGCTGTCTGCTGTTTGCCGTTCGCCGATGTCGATGAGGGCTTGCTTCAAAACTTGTGGAGTTGCGTCGTTTCCATTTCTTTCTCTCCACAGGTCAAGCACCTCTCTGCAATTTTCATTTGGGTCATCCTCTTTTTTCTCGATGTTTTTTATCTCATTTCGTCCGATCCCAAGTTTGCGGGCCAAATCTTTCCACCTGCTGCTCACTCTTTTGATGACTTGGTCGAAGCATTTCTCCACATCAACTGGAAAGGGAGCAATCATATTAACTGCTGTATTTCTTCCAAGATCCAAAGCAAAAAAAAAATTACCCTACCCTATACTCTTATCAATTTGAAAACTGTGTCAACAATCATTTCAAGCACCCAAAGGATAAATCAGACTCTAATGCAGGTATTACTAAGTTGTCAATTTGGCTATCCTTTATCGAAATAATCATTGATGGTTGTGTCAAAAAAAGTCCCCCATGTTAACGGATCAATGGTTGCTTTCGGTCGCATTGATTGTTTGACTGTTTGATTGTGTGTGTGTGTGTGTGTGTGTGAGTGTGAGTGTGTGATTGTGTGTGTGTGTGTGATTGTGTGTGAGTGTGTGTGTGTGTGATTGTGTGCGTGTGTGTGTGATTGTGTGTGAGTGTGATTGTGTGTGTGTAGATGCGTGTGTGAGTGTGAGTGTGTGATTGTGTGTGTGTGTGTGATTGTGTGTGAGTGTGATTGTGTGTGTGTAGATGCGTGTGTGAGTGTGAGAGTGTGTGATTGTGTGTGTGTGTGTGTGTAGATTGTGTGTGTGATTGTGCATGTGTGTGATCGTGAGTGTGATTGTGTGTGTGTGATGATGTGTGTGTGTGTGTGTGATTGTGTGTGTGTGTGATTGTGTGTGTGAGTGAGTGTGTGTGTGAGTGGGTGATTGTGTGTGCGTGTGATGATGATGTGTGTCCGTGTGTGTGATTGTGTGTGTGTGTGTGTGATGATGATGTGTGTGCGTGTGTGTGATTGTGTGTGTGTGTGCAGGTGTGTGATCGTGAGTGTGTGTGTGAGTGGGTGATTGTGTACATGTGTGATGGTGTGTGTGTGAGTGGGTGATTGTGTGTGTGATGGTGTGTGTGTGTGCAGGTGTGTGTGAGTGAGTGTGTGTGTGAGTGGGTGATTGTGTACATGTGTGATGGTGTGTGTGTGAGTGGGTGATTGTGTGTGTGAGTGAGTGTGTGTGTGAGTGGGTGATTGTGTGTGTGATGGTGTGTGTGTGAGTGGGTGATTGTGTGTGTGAGTGAGTGTGTGTGTGAGTGGGTGATTGTGTGTGTGATGGTGTGTGTGTGAGTGGGTGATTGTGTGTGTGATGGTGTGTGTGTGAGTGGGTGATTGTGTGTGTGATGGTGTGTGTGTGAGTGGGTGATTGTGTGTGTGTGTGTGTGTGTGTGGGTGATTGTGTGTGTGATGGTGTGTGTGTGTGTGTGTGAGTGTCCAGAATTTGACTGGGAGTTATTTGAGGTCAGGTTTCACTAGAGTGATGGGGTCGTGAACCCATCTGTTAGTTACAGTTGGGAACCACAAAGACCAATTCCCACCTGTTGGTCCTGAGCCTGGATTCTGGGGAGGCACGGCAGGCTGTGGTATTCCCTCACCTGACGCGGATAAAAAAATACACAATGTTGTAAGAGAGAGCGTGGCACTGATTAAAAAACACATCAGAAGGAGATAAGATTCCTTCCACGGAAGGGTATTATAATAACTGGTTGCAGTTTTCATGTTCGCAGCTATTTCTCGTGGTGGGGTGAACAGATTTATTTGGGACTCGGTATATGTTTTGCTATTAGGCTGCTAATGATGCACGTTCTTTTCTTTTCATTACCTTTGCCAAGAAGGTTATGTTTTCAGAGGTGTTCGTGTGTGTGTCTGTCTGTGGACACGATAACTCATGGAGGTAAAAAAGAGAAGGCTTTGATGGATTGTTTTACTCCGAGTCAGTAGTTGGGTATAGGTCTTGATGAGACCTCAAAATGATTAGATTTTGATAAATTCTTTGTGTAAAAATATGCACTAAAATGCTGTTTTCCATGGTTGCATAGCCACATTTAATGAAAATATGCACAATTCAAAGAGCCTTAGGGAAAATATGATATTTCTTTGCGTATTAATGGTGTCTTTCCACAATCATAATTTTGTGCTTTGTCAACCTGGAAGTGTGCTGTTGTTGTGTCGGGAACATGGTATCTTCCCATATATGCAAGTATAGTTTTGTTATTGTAATATTTTATTTTGATCGACATTTTAATACTTTGTAATATTTTATGCTATTCGTCATATTGAGTTGTGTCCTATGTAAGTGAAACGTATTTCAGCCTGATGGCTGCAATGTTTTACCTAATAAACCAGTCATTCATTCATTCATTTAGTTAATAAATATATGAAAGATTTATGCATATATGCAAACATTTGCATACGTGCGTACATTACTACAATTTCCCCCATTTCACGATTTATTTACTGGCCCACCTCCTAAGCTGTCTGCTGTTCGCCGTTCGCCGATGTCGATGAGGGCTTTCTTCAAAACTTGTAGAGTTGCAGCTCTTCCTTCTCTCTCTCTCCACCTTTCAAGCACTTCTTTGCACTTGTGACTGGCGTCACGCTTGTCTGATTCGATTGCACTTCTCTCGCCTCGCTCAAACCCAAGTTCGTCGGCCAAGTCCTCCCACCTATGTGGCACGTTGGTGATGACTGTCCTGAAGACTTTCTTCACATCAACTAGAATCAAATCAACCATATCAACTGTCATTATAATTGTGAAATGGATATATTCTTCTACAATCCAAAGCAAAAAAAATTACCCTACCTTGCTTATTTAACCCCTTAGGCCACACCAATTTACTTTCTTGGTTAACCGATTTTACTAGAAAAATAATGGAGCGGTCGGGCAAAAAATAATAAAAACAGGCCTAGGCATTCTATTACGGCCCCAAATGGTAGTTAAGCCATGAAGTCAACACACCAAGCTGGTTCAAATTTAAACAATGAATTTTGAACTTTTAATGATACCACTGCATTGATAGATGTAATAACTGTTAACAACTAGGAAGAAAAGGACTGTTTTCAACTGTTCAGGGCAAAATATGAGCATTTTGCAGTTGATTCTGAATTTTTTTTTTTTGCAAATCAGAAGAAAAATGAAGCGGGCGAATCCGTTAACCAAGAAATTAAATTGGTGTGGCCTAAAGACAAACTAATTTTGTGACCAATATGTTGTTCAATATGATCTTAGTCAAGACTAATTTTGAGTCTTCTCCATTACCGAAAGGTAATTATAACTTATGATGGTTAATATAGCATAATTATCATTAAAAGAAGAATAAGTATTCAAGTATTAAGTAACTTTAAGTAAGAACAAGTAAAATCTGAGATTTCATATCTCTGGGCTTTTTATTGTATATTTTTATATAACGTTAGAGTTTTAAACAAAGAATTATCGAGACCGGACACCCCTCTGTGTGAGGGGTCATATACGTGGACCAGGCCGAAAATAGCTTAAACACGCCAAAGGTTAACGGTCGCGACCACTTTCACACTCAAAGGGGTGTTTTGGGGCCACCAAAAGGCACCATTTTCACGCCCGAAAACACATATACAATAAAAACAAAAGAACGTGCATCATCTGCAGCCTAATAGCAAAACATATAGCGAGTCTCAAAAGAGTCCGTCCACCAAAACGCGAGAAACAGCTGCGAACATGAAAATATAAATCTCTCACAAAACCCTTCCGCGGAAGGATGTCTCCTCCCCCGGAGGTAATAAAGCACATGTTACAAGTGCCAAATAGATCACCAAGAGGAAGAATATTTGGGTCCAGGCTTGCATATATTGTATCAATTATCAAACAATGTGTGCTCCAATGTTTACTTCTTCTAACAGATAGTTACCTTGAGCAGCCATGTTTGACGTCTACTATTCCTGTCTTGTCTGGCAGCAGAAGTCAAGCATGTAGCAATCCTGGAGAAAAAAGTCAAACCAAAGGATTGACATTCAACCATTGGAGGTGGACAACGACAGTACAAAAGCACACGTGCAACACAAACATGCACACACACATGCGCGCACACACACATATATATACACACACACTCACACACACTTACAGCATCACACACACACACACACACATGCACACACGCACACACATACATGCGCGCACACACACACTCACACACACTTACAGCATCACACGCACACTCACATGCGCGCGCACATATACACACACCCATAGTACACACACACACGAAGCTTTTGCATCAAAGCTAGAGATTTGTAGATTCGAAACTTGAACGTGTTTGGCACTAAGTCTCCACCTGTCCAGACTCTTTTGCAGGCTCAATAAATAGTAGAAATTGGTCTAAAAAATGTAGCTGGCCATTGGAGTTGGTCAGCCATACACTTGTAGTTTACGCTGCCTGGCCCAACGTCCAGGTAAGGATGGTTCGGCCCTAGCCTTATATTGAACACTCTTAGTTGAACTCTCAAAACATAGCAGACTAACCTACACTAACTTTCCACACATTAGACTCAAACATGGGCTGCACCATCTGTCCGTAAAAATCTATCTAGAAATGTGGAAAACTTTAGGTTTTACACCGAAGATTGTGTTACGGGAGAGGATTAGCGTTCTGCGGGATATCCCGCAAAATCACGCAGGATATCCCGCAAAATCACGCAGGATATGTTGACAAATCTTGTTGGATTTGATGCATATCCCGTGAACTGCACTGTACTGGCCCCACTTGTCAGCTGACACTTGATGATTTATCCCCAGTCCAAAAGGCCTTGATTATAGCCAATTTGAGGGTTTCCAAAAGGCAGCAGCTAATATTATGTTAAGATACATTAATCAGATTTGCTTTCTGTTCACAGGAAGAGCAAATTTTCAATGTTATAAACTGTTTTCATCGCAAAGCCTTGTCTAAAGCAGACAGTGTTCAACTCTAATTACTGCAAAATATTTGACCTTAAAGTGATTTGAGTTGCGCCCATTTCAGCGAAACACATGGGGCCTCAAGTAGGGTGTCTGTACTAAGCTATAAAAAGTAAATTAAAGTTTTCTTGTTCAAATGACTACAGCTCCATATATTTCAAAACAGCTTATTTTTGGTACGACCATGGCATCCACCCGCTGTCCACTCAATCTGCTGTACTGTTGTAAACCTGTCGCACGACGAATGTGACTGGCCCACAAAGCGTTTTCTTCTTTTATGTATTACTAACCTTTTAGGAGGAACATTACCAGTCCCAAGTTTAACATTTAAGTATTAAACTGTACATACTGGGGAGAGGACAACTCTTGGCCCTCACTTAGGCCCATAGAATTATTATTAACTTAAACCCATTAGGTTGGCAAAGGGTGAAAAATGGAACACAGTGACGATAATCTCAACTCAGTTAAGCTTTAACAACAGAACAAGATATTCTCTGCTCTGCTCCGAGTAAAGAGCAGTCAATGCTATGTGAGTATATATAAATTATACGTACAGCATATACGGCATGTGCTGAAAAAAAGTCTGCTCTTTTGGACAAACACAATGCGCAGAGACATTTTGTCCTCAGAGCCAACAAGTGGCGGGCAAGCCACGAGAGGACAGGATTCAAATTCTTGACCCCCATGTCGAGAAGAATGATCCCTTAGAACCACTACAGCACACTATCATGTTATATTGTGACTATACATTGTGACTTAAAACGTGACAGACCTTTTTCCAAAGTCTTTGTTGAGACCGTCATGGGTTCTGTACTTCACTGGTCGCCGCTCAGAATGGCTACGCCCAGAAAGTTGCCCAACAACTTCGATTCTTGCTGATCAAATATGCAAAACTCACCACCTACCTGTCTGTAGCCCGAGGTGCCTCGTCGTTCACATCAGCCAAGTTAACTTGATTGATAGTAGGGGTGTCGCACAGTCGAATCTTTATATATCTATATCAGGGTTCTAGCCAGCGCCCGTTTTTCCGTCATTTGACGGATTTTTGCCGCTCATGATGGCCAAAAATTTTGCCCAATCTGTCATATTTGTCGGACAAAAATCCATGCATGTAAACTGTTACAGTAAAGATATGGGCAGAGCTTCAATTTTTCTAAGATCTCCAGGAAATTGGTGCAGATTTTCGGTGAAGCCAATTTAGATCATTTCTAACGCTTGCCGGGACCCAGCTAGCCCGTAATAGAAAAGCGCCATAGTTTTTTTTAAAATTCTTTTTTAATCTATGTCAGCTCTCACTCAGCATTAGCAGCAGGGCTGCCTAGACAAAACGCTGTCAGAGTTTTGCGCTGAGGAAAGAATTAACTTCACGTTTGAATCTTTGTCTCTGATCTTAGCGATCTCCCTTGGAAGACTGTTCCAAAGTTTAACAGTTGTTGGTACAAAGGTTCTCATATATGATTGTTGGTGTGGGAGATAGGGACCACCATAGTTGCCCAAGGCGGCATTTACGCACCCCCCTCCCCATTCAAATCCTGGCCGGTCGACCGCTCACGCCGAAGTTTTCGAATTTTGCCCCGTTTACCGTCAGTTATTGTTACCGAAGAAGCTAAAAAATTCTGAAATGCCACGCAGCCACTGTGTTTTTAGACATTTTGTTGTATTTCTTGTAAAAATCTCTAGATTTCTTGAGAGATGCCAATCTAGAGTACCTGACATTTTTAAAGTGTTTTTGGCAAAAATGACAGGAGACAAGCACACCAATAATTTCAGCTGATTATAGACATACTTTACTTTGGTCAAGGTCCCATTCGAAGCAAACATGACTTCACTTTGTCCTACATCAGACATTTTTTTACTTCATCCAGGTTCAACTGTGTCCAATCAAAAGCAAGGATCTGAGGTTGTCAATGAAGTTTTATGTTCAAGTTAAATCTCATTACAATTATTTTAAGCCAAATAAATAAATGATGACTTCTGTTTTCATGCCTAATCCAAAAAAATTGACTGCCATTTCCTCATAAAAGTCTAGCCCTGAGTAACCTCCAAGCAGTAAGTCTGTTTCACACGGCTGGGTGAACACAGTAACTCACAGTCTGGGAGAAGTCAGCTGAGTGTGCTCTAATGTCCTTATCTACCTGTGGTGTCATTTATCTAACTTACATGCCGGGCTGGTAACTTGACAACTATTGTTTTCTGTTGGGCGTTTCATGGTGACCTCTGATCCCAATTATATCCACACCTGGTCATTAAGTGATGACCTTGAGGTCATGGCCTTTTTGATTAGCTGAATTTTGTGAAAATTATTCAAGACTTGTCTTGATTTGCTTGAAGTTGTTGGTAAACATTCAAGGCCACTGAACTTTATAAAAGACTCCTTAAAACTGAACACTGAAAAGATTGTTGCCTTCGGCGAGATAATTGTGACGTCAAACACCGGATTACGCCTGCAGCCAACATAAATCAGAACGCTAATCACCTACAGTGAGTTGGCCTGTTGTCAACTTTGGTCAGTTGCAGTAGATTCATGAAATTTCTGTAACATAAAAAGTATTTAATCCATCTTTGAGGAAGTCCACTTCCTTGGAAGACTTTTACCAAGAAAGTATCAATTTTTTGTTCAGTCTATACTTTAAAAGAAGGGTTTTTTCTAGAATGAGGGAGCAGATTGCTCGCATGGTGAGGAAGTGAAGGCATGGAAGGCTGGTTGCCCCCCTTCTACCCTGCGAAGCTTCTGAAAATTCTGAGGCTACTCGAGGCGGGAAATTTGTAGCCTCCTGTGCAGGCCCCGCGGTGGTGGGGAAGAGTTTTTAACGCGTTATTAGCCGGCTATCCTA
>NW_017803860.1:106642-131656 GCF_001625305.1 Branchiostoma belcheri | reverse complement strand
GTGGGCGGAAAGCAACCTTCTCTGGCGGCTATGTAGGATGGCCGGCTATATTAAAATAACGCGTTAAAAACTCTTCCCCACCGCCACGGGGCCTACACAGGAGGCTAGGAAATTTGAACCATGGTACAAATGTACATTAATTTATGTTCTGATCCTTTTTTTAAGTAACCAAACTACTGACAGATATGATGTAACCTGTTGTTGTACTTTGATTGTGTAACTCCTTTTAATTAATTAACTAGAGGTCGGAGATCTCATGTCTTCTTTAGATGTACATCGTTCTAGAGAAATTAACATGCGTATTCTTTACTCTATTTAATAATCAATTTGGTCTAAAGAACAAAAGAATCTCTGTACTATTTTTATGGTACAGAACACCCTGAAACGGTTTGCCGCAGATTATACAGATGCGTCGTCACCCGTGTTAGCCCCCCCCCCCACGTTATTTGAGTTTGGACTGTTACTGGAAAAAAAAACGTTCAAGAAATTCTTACTGTGTTGAAAGTGTCACGACAGCGCCGCAAAATATAATAAGAGAAGATGTTATAAACATAAGGAAAGAATCAGAACAGGGTGACTACTGCTGTTTTGTTAATTTGTCTTTATGACAAATAGAAGACTTGTGTTCTTTGTGTCCTAACATTTGTACTTCTACAGTTAGTATATTCCAAATCTAGGCATCTCATTTTTCGGCCCTTCGTGTTTTTACTGTGCGCTTGCCTTAAATTTAAGGTAATTAGATTTAAGGTCTCCAGTGGACGTCATCCATAGCAGTTACTTGTTGTGGCCGTAGAAAATAACCTGACATATGTCCAACCTATTCTCCCCCTGTTGATGACACAAACGGCATGTTTGTCTGCGATTTTGAGATGGTAACGTTAACGCTAAAGCAAGTTAAATCTCATGATGTACTCCCTGTTGTAGAGCTCCTCCAGTTTGTCCCACTCGGCGGACAAGTCGGGCGGCCCCTGAGCTTTCTGTTCGGAGAGAAAAACCTGTTGTTACAGTAGTACATTTGGCAGTGTAGCCTGGGTACCATCCTGGTTAGTTTACGTCGGCTCCCACAGTCGCTACGGTAACCGTGGTTGGTCAGACTCGGAAGCGACCAAACTAACCAGGATGGTACCCTGGCTAACAGCAGTGACTGAAGGCCTGTGCCAGTGCTGTGTTACTGTACTGGGTGGGTATCATTGATGATTATTAGTAAGTTATTGATGTTTTCCCTATCCAGGCTGCCTACCACAGTAACAGAGTTAGTACTGGGTTATTGATAATTATTGCTAAGCTATTGACTTATGTTCCTCCTCATGATCCAGGCTGCCTACCAGAGTACCAAATCTGGGCTGTGTTAGAAGAACAGCCAGCTGGATGAAGAAATTTAGTACGTGTAGGGTTGCCATAGAAATGTGGTAACTAGTTTTTGTTACAGTCTTGTCCTCATGGAAATTATGTATGACTATTTGAGCTTCATCTATAGAAGATATGTGTATTACTGTTTTGATAAATAGGTACTGTATTTAAGTTACTGTGTCTTAATTTATTTGGGGCTGTGAATTTTGAAATTTCTGGATGCAGGACCCCCTACTGTAGTCATGTCTTAGATACTGCATGCACCACGCAAAGTGATTCTGAAGCTGAGAAAGAGAACTTCGGCACCTTGCCAGGTGAGCCATGAAGAAGGGGTACTTCCAATCGTGCAATCACAGCCCAACTGAGAATGTGATAGAATTACAGTAACTATAGTATGCAATTTTAATATTAATAGTAGTGTTACAGTAGTACATAATAATTATTATAGAAATTTTACAACACGTTGTATTCTGTATCACCCGAGGTACCCGAGTAGTTTATTTATGTCATGTCGGCCACAAAAGGGTTGAATTATTTGCATTAATTGAATTAATTAATTGAATTAATTGAATTAAAGGGTTGAAAAATTGAGACACTGATGCCAGTGCGTTCTTCAGAACAGCAATTTCAGAAAAAATTTGACAAAAGGACCATCATGTTCAGTAGCTCACAGTGAATGTTCAACATGTAACAGTTTGAAACATGCATTTAGTAGAAGCAGTCATTCAAAGTCACTGAATGTTTTTTTTTTTTTTTTGCATTGCTTGTGCGCTGGAGGATGCACATGTGCCGCCGAAGTTGAACGTGCCGCTTTGAATACTGGCGCCCATGAAGTTGATCTGTATACTTTTAGTCGACTGCACAGAATTTGAAGGGCAGGTCTGCACTGTAACGTTAAGTACAGGCGCTTCGCAGGTGTATCCAGTGGGGATGTCACACATTTCCTTCTGCTGGTCTTCAGTAGCACACGAGCAGTTGTTGACGGATTGTAGATTTCGTGTCCAGATAGCTGAACGAACTGACTTCACGGCTCCTATCATTATATGCCATTATCATCCTAACGATGCCTTGGCCTCTTTTTTTTCCGGTCGCTTCATATTATTCTGAATAATCAGACAACCAACAAATCAAATTGGTGTGGCCTTAGAATATTTACATGTACTACAAGGAACAATAATTCAACCCCCTACAAATATCTTGAATGTTTGAATATCTGAATATTTTGAATGTCTTTTTTAATACTTTACTAAGTATGGTCCCTAATTCAAAGTAAAAACCTCTTGAATGTTTGAAATGTCTATATAAGACAACTTACTACAAGGAAAACACTAAATTCAAAACCTGATGATCCTTACAAAACTTGAATGTTTGAAATGATATTTTAGAATACTTTACTTCAAAGAACACTAATTTAACCCCCCCTTATATTATTAAACCTTTGATATTTGAAGTGTATACTGTATATTAAAAAATGTTTTTAGAATCTTGAGTCTTAAAATATGAAATCTTAGCTTATTTTCAGCAGTTTTCATTTATAACGAAGACTCACACCCCGTTCAGACCAGACTTATATTTAGCGGTTTGAACCTAGTGTGAACTAGTTTTTATTTAACCTAGTGTGAACGCAAATCAACCGTTTTTTTAGGGGTTTAAACCCGATTTTCAGAGGTCATTTGATTGAGTTTTTTTTAGGTTTTTTTCCACCGAAAAACCTGGTCTGAACGCTAAGGGATTATTAAACCAGTTTTTGCGTCATAATTACGGGGTCACGGGGTCAGCATCCCCTGGCCATGTGCATGCGACCTCCAAGCTTTTTAGATCGCGTTGTTTTGACCACTTTGAATTCGTTTCCACTGTTGTCCCACGGTTTCTCTTCATTTTGGGATCGAATCAGCATACGCAACCTGGTCGGAGGACGAGACGCTCCTGATACTTATTTTTTAAGAGCAGGAGTTGCCGAATTCGAAAAAGCTGAGGGGGGGGGGCTCTTCCTAAACAAAAATGTTGGAGGAGCCTTCTCGAAGATAAAGGATCAGTGCTGCACAAAGGTAAAGAACCTGAAGACGGCATACAAGAAGGCCAAGGACAACAATCGGAAGAGCGGGAGGAAGGGTTATTCAAACTGCAGATTAACGATTAATTGGATATTCACCGGACAGGATTTTTACAACCGGTTATGTATTAAAAGTCTGGTATGACCTGTTAAACTTTCACCTGTTCCAACATCAATGTGTGCCCAGTCCTGCGTGCAAATGTGGTCACTCCAACGAAACAGCTGTACACTACTTCCTACACTGCCCACTGTACACTGACGAACGCATTGACATGTTATCATCTCTAACTAACATCCTGCCATTTGACACAAACAACGTCACCGACAACACCTTATGTTCAACCATTCTCAGGGGTAACCCCTCATTACTCCGTGAAGGAGGTCAGGACCTCCGGACGGAGTGTTGTGAAGAGCCGTTTTTCGTGTTCGCAGTCAAAACACAGTGGGTTCTCTTTGTGTAATTGGCACGCAATTTTATACGCCGTCTGCGGGCATGGCGGTGTTGATGCATGAATTGTGTATTTTTGCCGTTGCTGCTTTCGTGGTAAATGTAATATTGCAGATTATGAGGCAAATTGGAATGGTCCAGAAAAACGCGTTGTTTGGAATAGCGGTGGGGGGGGTGGAACTTCAGGCAGATATGGTGAGGCCCCGATAAGTGGTTCCAGATGTTTTTGCCCGTGCTTAAGAGATTTTTAAGTTTTTTTGGAAGATGTTCGCAGCCAAGACGCATTCTTTCGTACGTAGCATTTCTGTGTAATTGGGCATGTGGTGTACCATTATGTCCATGTCCCTGATGATGCACGTCTTTTTATTTTCACCGTAGCAGTTTTGATATTGAAGTAAATGCATATTTTAGAAACATCCCTACTTTTACAATCCTGTGGAATAGGCCGTAGGTTTAGGCAGTTGTCTGGTAGCAGAGGTTCTCTAAGCAGATATTAGGTGGCTCTTGTGCATAATGGTGGCGAGTATCTTTTGGGATTGTGGTTTGCACCTACTGCGATTACCTTGTCAAATGAATAATATGTAGTAAACGAAAGATATTGTTATGAAAGCAGACTTTGTTAATCTATTTAGATTGTCATGTTATTGATTTTACTAGCCTGTGTTTAGACTAGTTAGTCTGCAACTGTTCCCCAAGGGGGCGGCAAACCTCTGGGCAGGAGGCCACCAGGAGTGCGATTTTTTAGTCAGGCTAGATTATTAGACCAGGGATTAAGCCAATTTTACTATACGTTGTTACCAGTTGTTAAGTGATCACACACTGTTTACATAGTGTCACTATTACTGTTCTCAATCTGCAAAATATAAAACGTCACGTAGAATTGTCGCCTATGGACTTTATTCTTATGTATACCCTAGCAGTTTTGATATTGGTGTAAATGCTTATTTTTGAAACATCCCGATAAGGTCGTTGAGATGTTTTCTGGGTATCTGCATGACCGGCGGTAGTAACACTCGTGGTGCTGGCCGCAACTGTTGCCTGGCCAGTCGCGCTTAATAAGTAACAGGAACGGTAAGACGGTGGGGTTGTATTTGTTACTAGTGCCACGACCATGATAGTCCGATCTTTATGTGAATGCAATGATTGTGTGTGTGTGTAATTAAAATGAACTTCGAACTTGAAGCACAGTATCTTTACACGCCCTGGGAGCAGTAATGGATTTAGGTCTTTTTAAGTTTTATGGTTGTGACGCGCCCTCATTGTATTAACCATTGCCTAATATCTGCACAGTAGGTCTGGCGTTGACGCTTGGGATTGTTTTTGTTATATAAAACTTCACGGAGGATTGTCGCCCAAGGGCTTCTTGTTGTCGTTTGTCAACAACTGTAAAATATTTGATGTGGTTTTCAACTTTATATCGCAGACAGGACGTTTTGTTTGATTTAGTTGATTGATTTTGATTTGTACACCAGCTCATTATGTACCTTTGTCATTTCTTCTTCTTCTTATTAATATTATAATAATATTATTATTACTTTGTTTGATTGTTTCCTTTTATGTGTGAGGAGAGGGCTGAGATAAGTTTTATAACTTTTTGCCCAATCCTCGAAAAATAAATGAGATTATAAAATAAAATAAGTCTGGTATGAACGCTAAGGGTTTTAGCCAGGTTTTCCTCTGCTAATTATTTAGCGATTTCAACCAGTTTTTAAAAGTCTGGTCTGAACAGGATCTCAGAGAAAGAGGATAGTATTACATATTAGGCAGGTTAGTCTTGATCTGTCGTATCAAGTTGTCAGTTTATCTATTTCACCAGGAGATACATTAAATGTATTATAATTTTTTATCATTAGGACTGTACTAGTATATACATGGAAAACACCCAGTTCCACCACCTCATACCATTGTCAATTATAGTTTCATGAACTATGCAAAGCCTTTATATTTACATGTCTTTTGTATGATGATGTTGGTCGACCTCAGCTTAAATTATATTATATGGAATGGTTCTTATTGGCACTAAGCTGCTAATTGTATGTTTAGTGTTTAGATACACAAATAAGGATCCATCTCCGTAGTATAATCATTGAGGACCTTCTCCAATCCAATACATAAAATATGTGTTGTATATACCCATGTCCCAAGTACATGACATTGTATGAAAGTCATTATCAAAGTCCTATCCTAGCACAAACGGGTAATACAGCATTTTCTCATTAGTTACAAGCCCACGTACCTAACTTACTTTTCTATGTCTAACCATTGCACCCTAAGTAATGGAATTCTCATCATTTAAAAGTATGGAATTCTCATCATTTAAAAATAATCAGAAAAGGTCCTCACTAGCATATACCGGTAAGTAAAATATAATGTCCTTATTCCCTTTTTAAGCTATACTTATATCATATTATGTAATGCAGCAGAGTTATTATAATTTCCTCGTCCATTTATATAAATCAGATCATGATTTACAGTCTCTATGTCCATTTTACTGGACGTAGTTTAACGCCAAAAATCATAGCAATTCTGTCTCTTTCAACATTTTCCCACAACATTTACATACATGTATACTAGTTCCTCTTGGTCTAAGAGTCTCATTGTCAGTCACTGGTGAAAGAGGGCAGATGCAGATTTGATATGTCTGACTCTGTCTGATCCTGAAAGTTTATCTTTGTTGGTATACGTGTATTAGCCATTATGAAACAAGTTTACTGTAATTTCCAACAGAAGAAATTTTGAAGAGATTCATCAGTCACGTATAGTACAAGTTCAGTAAGATAATTCTTTCAATCAGTGACTATTAAATCCTAAGGTACATACCTCCGAATTTTCGACGACTAGTCAGTTCGGTGAGACGTATGTGGGAGAAACAGAGAGATCACTGGGGGAAAGGTCAGGTGAACATCAGAAGTCGATTGACCGTAAGGACTACAAATCTGCACTTAGTCAACATCAGTTACAGACTGGACATAGGGTCACCACCCAACCTATACTAGACACGATCGTAATTATCGATCAGGAAGCCCGCAACGCACATCGGAAGATCAAGGAGGCCATACACATCCAACTAGTGGGAGCCAAGCTGAACCGCAACGAAGGCTGGGAGCTGCCTAAGCCCTACCTACCTCTACTCCGCAAGGAGGCAGAGGGGGGCAGAAGATCCACGCAAGTCTCGTCCTAGTCCCCCGTTATCTTGCGAGACTAGGATTATTCCGTGATCAAGACGAACTGACTAGTCGTGGAAAATTCGGAGGTATGTACCTTAGGATTTAATAGTCACTGATTGAAAGAATTGTCTTACTGAACTAGAAGAAATTTTACTTAATACCCAAAATTTCGACTGTACGACTCTAGTCTTTGTCAAGGAATGACCAATCCAGCGCTTCCATGACGTCACGCAAATAACACACGTAAGCAGTGGATCATAGGTTGCAGAATTTTAGACTCCCCCCCCCCACACACACATTATGTACAAATGTAGATTAGATGGCCTAACTCACCCCTGTAAGTCCAATTTCTTGTTTTGGAAATTTAAACTTGCTTCAGTCTGACTCTCTTAGAGACCTTCAATTGACTGCCACCATGCTGCGTGCCTGCGAAGCTGGTGTGTTACGCTAAAGGGCGGTTAATATTCTGGTTATACAGATACAGAAGCTGGTGTGTTATGCTAAAGGGCGGCGGTTACACCGGCTATACAGATACAAAAGCTGGTGTGTTACGCCAAAGGGCGGTTATACCGGCTATACAGATACAGAAGCTGGTGTGTTATGCCGAAGGGTGGTTATACCGGCTATACAGATAC
The DNA here is from genome assembly GCF_001625305.1 of Branchiostoma belcheri. Lineage (NCBI taxonomy): Eukaryota > Metazoa > Chordata > Leptocardii > Amphioxiformes > Branchiostomatidae > Branchiostoma > Branchiostoma belcheri. Next base: position 124,003 of record NW_017803860.1, on the reverse strand, counting down.
AGAAGCTGGTGTATTACACCGAAGGGCGGTTATACCAGCTATACAGATACAGAAGCTGGTGTGTTACACCGAAGGGTGGTTATACCGGCTATACAGATACAGAAGCTGGTGTGTTACGCCGAAGGGCGGTTATACCGGCTATACAGATACAGAAGCTGGTGTGTTACGCCGAAGGGCGGTTATACCAGTTATACAGATACAGAAGCTGGTGCATTATGCCGAAGGGTGGTTATACCGGCTATACAGATACACAAGCTGGTGTGTTACGCCGACGGGCGGTTATACCGGCTATACAGATACAGAAGCTGGTGTGTTATGCCGAAGGGCGGTTATACAAGCTATACCGATACAGAAGCTGGACGGTGTGTTATGCCAAAGGGCGGTTATACCGGCTATACAGATACAGAAGCTGGTGTGTTACGCCGAAGGGCGGTTATACTGGCTAAAGTATACAGATACAGATTTCTGAAATACAAATCTACACCAGGTCCTGCTCTTAAATATATAAGTGTCATAGGAAGGCAATACTTGTACTGCTTGTAAGAACGGCTGGGCAGACTGTTGACTGTTGTGGCAGGTGTGTTGCCAGATCCAACAGGTCACGTGTGCTGTACATGTGTGGTTCTGGATTTCTTTCTTACAACATCAGCAGCATCTATAGGGGGGTATAACAAGTTTGACACATCTGTATTTGCCAGGGTAGCTGATGTTCATAATAAATTACTGATCAAATTGCATAAGTAATGGGGATTAAAAAACAGCTTTCATATGAAGACTGTTCACAACAGGTTTGTCCTGACTTCTGGTTACTGCTTGATATATACTAGACTGAAATGACAATGTCATGTATTATGATCATAATGTTGATAAATTATTTAGAATATAAAATACACAATTCCTTTCTATCTAATCAGAAAAGTATATATCACCTCACCAATGGGAGGAGCAATGATTATTATTATTAACCTAAACGTAACCCTAACCTGACCCTAACCCTAAACGTAACCCTATAACTAATAATAATTATAATGATTGTGAACTGATTCAGAGAAAATTAAACGTAATTTGTTTAATGTGTGCCCAGGGATACCTGAAAAGCAGATCAATGGATCTGAGGTATTCCCTGGTGAAATAAATAAACTTGAAACTTGTTTGGAATTTGAATTCTCTGAGAGAACCAAGAACTAGATTTTTGACTTACCTTTTCCGGCTGAAGTTCACATGTTGCTCTCATGCTGCACAGCACAGTCTGACAAAGAAAGGGATAAATGTTTACTTATTAGTCTAGCTACCTCAAACAACACTTCACCTGGAACATGCATGGAATTCCAGCATATATTAAGGGGGTACAGTCACATCCCAGTTTATTTTTTAATTCATTCCAGGCTGCACACGTCAACCTCAAGTCTAGCAACTGTCTCTTCAAGCAAAATAAATGGACATGGGATGAAAGGATATCTCTTAAAGTTTACTCTAAATTATTGAACATTATTCTAATGCCAGAATTAATGCAGAAAATTGAGAATTTTTATAACCCGGCTGAAAAAAAGACACAAACCTTGAGTATACTTGAATTGTGACATATAAATAATTATTATCCTTGTACTAAAGACGAGTCCAGAAATTGGACACTCAGGTTTTTCCATCAACCCTATAAAAGACAATACTGTAAGAGAGAGCGTGGCACTGATTAAAAAACGCATCTGATGTGGTTTATGTGGGTTTAGAATAGGGCATTAATGTCCTACCCCCATTTCTAGAGTACAGACTCACCTCCTAAGCTGTCTGCTGTTAGCTTTTCGTCGATGTCGATGAGGGCTTGCTTCAAAACTTGTATAGTTGCTTCCTTTCCTTTTTTTGCCCTCCACCTTTCAAGCACTTCTTTGCACCTGCCACAGGAGTCATGGATGTCTGATTTCATTGCTTTTCTCTCGCCTCGCTTAAACCCAAGTTCTTCAGCCAAGTCATCCCACCTATGTGGCACGTTGGTGATGACTGTCTTGAAGTATTTCTTCCAATCAACTGGAAACGAATCAACCATATCAACTGTCATTAATAAAATATATAATTGTTAAACATTATAATCTTCCACAATCTAAAGCAAAAAAAAAATTACCCTACCCTCACCATACTCATTACACCATATAAAAACTCTCACAGCCTCTAAACACCTAACAAGAATTCTGGGACTTCATGTAGAGTTTATGTATTGTTTTTGGGGAGGGGGGATTTGTCTCTGTCATTGATTACCACTGTCACAATATAGTTATTCTTAACTCAATTTATATTATTATTACAAATATTTTGCTTGTGAAATTCTTATCTTTTGGCAATATTTCAAGTCAACATTGTCCTCATTCAGTCAATCAATCCAGGGCATCATCACTCCTACAGAGGAACCCCTCCCCTGACTTGCTCCACCCTTGTCTGAGTCCTGGGCCAAACAGGGCCCAGGTGTTGCACAAAACTGTCCCTCCACCTTGTCCTCACTAAATCATGCAAATAACCTCCATATTGACTTAACATAATTTTATGCATAGTGGGGTTAACCTTAAAACTTACACATGTCACAAGGTATAAAATTGCCACCATTTACCATTAAGAAATCACAGAAATTTCACATCAATTATGCAAATTAGGTCATTATTTGTATAATTGGTATCCGTTGATGTTCCACCTGCCATAGATTGAGCTGCCCCCAGCCCTTGTAGGTCTTCCATGGTTTACCGATGAAGAGAAGTCTTATAATTCTAGACAGCGACCTTTCATCATGTAGACTTTTCTGTTTTGTAATTTGCAATTAGCCTCCGGGCACAAATTTGCAATAAACCTTTAATTAACAGCACTAAACACACTTGTCTTGTTACTTGCACTTGTCCACATCTATCCCCATTCTCACCCTGTGTGATCACCTACCGTCACTAAAAAAAACCTGCGCAGCTGCTAAAAATCTGCTGTATTGGGGGATCAGCTGTACTAAAGGTGATGATGGGGATGAGAATTTGCCTTCTTGTCCTTAGATAGAAAAAACATGGTACAACCATGGGTGAACAGTGAAAAAAAATTATGTTTATATTTATTTTTGGGTTCTGCCATGTTTTATATACAATGTGCTTAATATGCACCTGTTCTGTCATATTTACTAGGCTGATACAGAATCCAGAATGTGTAGAACACTCATCTATTGATGGGTTTATGCAAATTGCTTGCCTCAGGGAGTGAAGTCTGTCAGCATTGGGTCCTTCCATCCGTACATTATCCTTGATAACATCTGACATCTGACATTATGATAATGAAACGTATATTTTCTTCAGATACATGTATTCCAAGATAAATGTATATGTCCGCAGGAAACATTGAAAAACGCCCTTGCGGCGACATGTTTACCCTGGGTAAATAAATAAAAATGAAAAATGAAAATGAAATTCCAAAATTATACATAATACAATGCACAGTTTATAGGATAGGCTGTTGCACATGTATTCTATCTACATGTTGCCAAATGAGTGCAATTGGCTTAGCCAAAAACAAATTAGCGTCCAACTAACCTGCTGGCGTCCCCGCAGTTTCATTGTTTCCACCTTTTGGCGTCACTTGATCAGGCGCATCGTAGTGCTGGGGTTGATGGGAACTTTCTGTAGAAGTGAAACAAGATAATTATGTAAGAAGTGATGTCTTTCCATAGCCCTTTTTGCTAGAATCAGAATGTCGACTCTCATCTATTGAAAGGTTTAATATGCAAATTGTGGTCTGGAAATGAGGTCTGTCCACATAACGCAAGATAAACAAATAATCTGGTTTAGTATGAAAAGCCTTAGACTTTATTAGGGCTTAGTCTATGCAAGGCTCATCAGAGAAACATTGTTTTTTCAACTGAGAGCTTCTGACCACATCCTGTTGGCCGTCATAAAAGCATCCTATTTACAATCCCTATTTATATTTCATGTCAAAAAATAGGCTTATACCTGAACTTGTCCAAGACAAAGTTCATGCACCTAAGCCCAACTACTGACAGTTTACTTTTCGCCACTGATGGCACTAAAATCGAATGTGTTGCGGATTTCAAATACCTAGGAGGGTACTCATGGGTAGTCATGACATGGATGTGCAGATTGCACAGGCATGGAGTGCTCTTCACTCATTACATAAGATTTGGAAAACAGAGAGAAAATAATTAGAAAACAAACTAAGATCAAAGTGTTTAAGGCATGTAGTAATGAAACAATTCTTTTGTATATGGGTCAGAATCACGGGTCATGAATATGTCACGCTCTAGAAAACTAAACGGAATCTACACAAAGATGTTGCGAGTAGTTTTCAATACACCACGGTGGAAACATACTGTCTACTACCGAACAGTTGTACGGATGGTTACCAAATGTAACTACTAGTTACATGTCGACGACTTAAAGCTTGGCCGGTCATGCATGTTGTACGTAGTGAAGAACCAGCCAGTAGGCTTCTACTTTGGAACCCTGATATGAAGAGAAAAATTGGACGTCCAAACATAACACTAAGAAACTTATAGAAACTGAAACAGGCTTGCAGGGCCTGGAACTTATTTCAGCAATGAATGACAAGCAACTCTGGAGATCAAACTTTGTATGCTCCACCTCTTCGGAGGATGAATGATGATGATTTATATTTTCAATCCATTATTTTCTAATATGGAGGAAGTCCTGTATATTATATAATTCTTTGTAACCGTTTATCTTGTGTCTCTTCTTCTTCTCCTCCTGCAATTCAATTTCCTCAATTTCATTTGAGGGGTCAATGACCTGAAATATGGCAGGAAGGTCGAGTGGGCAATTTATAATCCCCTGACTTTTTTTTTTTCATTTCTTTATAGGCCTTGAAGATTTTTTTTGCCTTTTTCAGACCAATGATTTTATATTTTGGGCACAGAGCTCCATTAACACTAAGGACTTAAAAATAAATCATTATGTATTATTAAATTTTTTAAACAAAAAATGTATATTTTGCCTTCTATGCCCTGGTATTAGGAGGAAAATTTAATGTCTTTAAAATTTGGCATAAAGGTGACTAGGACTTCATTCACAATTTTGCCATACACCACTTTATTGATTTTTTATTGTTTATTATTCTTATAAACCCCCAAAATGCCTATTTTGGGTTTTGTATCATTACATGAATGCAAAATGACTTAATAGTTGCCTGGTGGTAGCATTTGGACTGATACTGATGGGAATGTTTTGGGAAGAGTCTATTTTTGTATGGGGTTCAAAGTAAGAAAATTCCATTTCAGAGGGGTCAGGGCTGATGCTGTGAGTAGCTTTGGGATGGTTCATTTCTGCGAAAGGTTGATGGTATAGTCCATTTTAGAATGGGGAGGGATTCGGAGAGAAATACACTCGTCTGTATTTGCCCTCCAGCATGCAAATGCTGACTTTTCTAGTGTTGGAACATGTTTTCTAAATTACCGTTACAGTTACATTTAATGTCACTGTGGCATGCTTGGTTCTCCTAAAATGTCACAATAAAGCTTCATACTAATTTTGAGATCATGCAGAAATCTCATCAACCAAGTACCTGTACGTGACAAAGACATTCAATTTGATACCAACCAGATAATCTGTACTACTAGCTAGGTGACAAAGACATTGGTACGAACCAGGCAAACTACTTGGGAAGAAGTAGAGCCTCTTGCGTAAGGTGTGCGTTATTTCTGGCTGCTGCTTGTACTCGTGCTCGTGGGTCTCAGTCTTGAAGTCTGCCACTTTGGCGTTTACCTGTTTGATGGAAGAAAAGCGTCACTATCAGACTGATTCACAAATCAGTCAGTTAACAGTAGTCTCTACCAGACTAACTACACTGGCTATATACAGGAGAATATTTGCCAGGGGAGTTTGGCCGCCTTGTAGGTTTGACTGGCTCACGAAGGGAAAGAAACTACCTCCCCGCGGCCGAACTCACTTTGCCAATTTGGTGGATTCTACCATATTCATGATTGTTTCTTTAACTTCAAATAGAATGAAAGCATTGGACATACAATCATATATAGATAAAGATACAGTCCAACCATTGTGCTATACTTTGAACTTTGAACTTTGAACTTTATTGCTCGACAATCGTACATGGTACAATGTGTGGCAGTAATACAACAATACTACAAAACTAAACTATCTTATTACATTTCTTACTACAAACTACTATCTATACAGTATATGAGTCACAATATGTTCATGAATTGATGATTTGGTCTCGCTTATAAAATAAGGTGTACAGAAATTGACCTACGTAAGCAGATATGGTAGTAGGACATGACAATAATTCATAGAATGTATCATACTGTGTGCTATATGACAGCCAGAGAACACGAGCTTAGCTCACACAGGTAGCCAGAGAACAGGGGGTAGCTCACACAGATAGCCAGAGAACACGGGGTTAGCTCACACAGATAGCCAGAGAACACGAGCTTAGCTCACACAGATAGCCAGAGAACACGGGGTTAGCTCACACAGATAGCCAGAGAACACGGGGTTAGCTCACACAGATAGCCAGAGAACACGAGCTTTAGCTTACACAGATTGGCGAGAGAACACGGAGCTCACACAGATAGAGTCCAACCATTGTGCTATATACATGATAGCCATAGCCAGAGAACACGAGGTTAGCTTACACAGATAGCCAGAGAACACGGGGTTAGCACACAGATAGCCAGAGAACACGGGGTTAGCTCACACAGATAGCCAGAGAACACGGGGTTAGCTCACACAGATAGCCAGAGAACACAGAGTTGGCTCACACAGATAGCCAGAGAACACGGGGTTAGCTCACACAGATAGCCAGAGAACACGAGGTTAGCTCACACAGATAGCCAGAGAACACGGGGTTAGCTCACACAGATAGCCAGAGAACACAGGGTTAGCTCACACAGATAGCCAGAGAACACAGGGTTAGCTCACACAGATAGCCAGAGAACACGGGGTTAGCTCACACAGATAGCCAGAGAACACGGGGTTAGCTCACAGATAGCCAGAGAACACAGGGTTAGCTCACACAGATAGCCAGAGAACACGGGGTTAGCTCACACAGATAGCCAGAGAACACGGGGTTAGCTCACACAGATAGCCAGAGAACACGAGCTTAGCTCACACAGATAGCCAGAGAACACGGGGTTAGCTCACACAGATAGCCAGAGAACACAGGGTTAGCTCACACAGATAGCCAGAGAACACGGGGTTAGCTCACAGATAGCCAGAGAACACAGGGTTGGCTCACAGATAGCCAGAGAACACGAGGTTGGCTCACCATCCTGAGCATATCTTGTAGTTCCTCCGTGTCGGCATGTTCAGTGATGACGTCAGCGAGGGCCTCGACCAACCACGTGCCTGTATTGGAGTTCCTCCAGGACACGTGACCTGTCAGAACACGTGAAACATCATCACGGAATAATTGTGACTTACTGATATCGTTCTTTCTGATGCGAACCTCCCATCTTATACACTTTATGAGCATGCTATTGATCACTTTACAGTTCAACTGTGGCAACACGTCATGACGTGAGTAGTAACAACAGTACTGTTATGTCAGCTGTACAGAGCTGAAGATTCTACAGCTTAGAGTTGAAATTATAGCTTTCAACTTTAGTGGCATTGCCATGGATGAGCATTATCCAGGTCCCTGGGTTTGGTACTTACCATGTACTGTAGCGTACATGACCAGCCGGTCGCTCGCTGTTGGTAAGGTTCCCTCTCCGGCATCAGGACTCTCCACAGGGGCTGGAGGTGGGGCTGTTGGAGGAGGCTGTGACGCAGTGGCCTCAGTACCTCCATCGGATGCTTCTGTCCCGGTTTGGGAGACGCTGCTTGCTTCATCTGTGGCCGAGTCTGTTTGTTCCAGTCCCTTGTCCCTGTCTCCTGGGAATAAATTGGATGGAAAGATGATTAACATGAAAGAAAAAGTTTTATCGTCCAATGGTAAGTCTGCCCATGATTAGCTACGATTTTCCGTATACTACTAAATGCTTCTCACCTCCTCTGCAGGCCTGAATGAAGAAAAGTTTCGGCTTCCCCACGAGACTCTTGCAGGCCTGGAAACTAGAAATGATGCTGTCCACAGACACGTGCTCTCCGTCTGTGCCCAACACGCCTGTCTCTGCGCCATGGGACAGCAGGAACAGCACGAAGCAGTCGTAGCTGCTGTGATCTCTCTTGGAGACGTCCTTTGTTACAGCTGCAATTTCCTAAGGGTTCAACACGAGACGATTGTTAACTAAAGCAAAGGGAAACTGTAATCATTGTTTGTGTTTCGAATGTTATATTTAGATACATCATAACTCTACTGACTTAGTGACAGGTGAGGTACAGTGGCAGATAAACTACATGTATGTAGTGTCGCGCTTTGCAACAATTTTGAAGAAGACACAATGTTGACAGAGCGAAATACCTAGAATGTCTTTAGCAAAACTAGTGCCTATGATATTTGAACAACTCTGATTTTCAATTACTTGTATCAGGTTACTCTCCAAGCAGAGGTTTGGGTTTTGGGTTTGTGTTTCGAATGTTATATTTAGATACATCATAACTCTACTGACTTAGTGACAGGTGAGGTACAGTGGCAGATAAACTACATGTATGTAGTGTCGCGCTTTGCAACAATTTTGAAGAAGACACAATGTTGACAGAGCGAAATACCTAGAATGTCTTTAGCAAAACTAGTGCCTATGATATTTGAACAACTCTGATTTTCAATTACTTGTGTCAGGTTACTCTCCAAGCAGAGGTTTGGGTTTTGGGCTATATTTCTAGTGCATAAAAGAAACCCGATAAAAAGGACTAAAAACACGACAAAAATAGCCCAAAACCCAAACCTCTGCTTGAAGCTATCAGGTACCATATAAGAAATTGTAATATCTTATATTATTGTAAAAGAAACCCGTCCAAATAGCTAGGACGATTACTTTCCAACACATAGAAACCAACAGCTACTGTTACCGATGTGCCCCACCTGTGCTGTAAGGTTCTGTTTGATCTCCTGTTGCAGCTTGAGTTTCCCACAAATCTTCCTGAGGTTGTCCAGGTCCTTCGCTCCTCCCGGCCTGTTTCTTGTCGAGTCCGTAAAGTCGGTGTTGCTGATGATCAGCGCGACGCCACGTGGGTCGGAGGTCATCTTGTAGGAGTCCTAGTCAAACAAATTTAGCATAAATTAGCAGGGGTCATATGGCGTAAAGGCAGAGTGTTCAACTCAGATACAAGAGATCCCGGGTTTGAATCCTGCCCAATGCCACCGATCTTGCATCTTTGGAGAAGGCACTTAACACGACTTTCCTCACGTCACTCAGGTGTAAATGAGTACCTAGCTTCGGCTAGGGACGTCCCTCGGATAGGACATTAAATGGAGGTTCCGCGTTTGAGAGAGCTACATGTACACCCCATGCACTGTACAAAACTGGAACAGGTGTGTTACGCTTAAAAGGCGATTTACCGGATATGCGAAACAAGCAAACATTTGTCATAGCACCATCACCACCGGAACTGAGCATACACCTTGTTTGTTTGTTTTTGTTTGTTTCGCATTACCGGTAAACCGCCTTCAGGCGTAACACACCAGTTTTGTACATGTGCGCACATGTACAAGCTGCGTAAGACCGGACTGTAAGTTTTGAACCACTCACACCGGGAAGATCCCCTACTCTTTTCGATAAGTGCGGCGGGTTCTTTAACGTGCATGGGTTGTGGCTCTCCCAAACACGGGACCTCCATTTAACGTCCTATCCGAGGGACGTCCCTAACCGAAGCTAGGTACTCATTTACACCTGAGTGAAGTGAGGAAAGTCGTGTAAAGTGCCTTTCCCAAGGGCACAAGATCGGTGACATGGGCAGGGTTCGAACCCACAACCTCTGGGGTGTGAGCCGAACGCGCTACCGACTGCGCCACACGACCCCACCTTAAAAAGGGACTCAACAAATGGTTGCCTGCAAACTTAACTTAAATTGAACCAGAAACACATTTTAAGAATCTATATATATTATCATTAAATAAAATAATATAAATTTAAAAATGAACTACAAAGCATATTTCAACTGTTGGCTGATGTTATCATGTTGATTTGCTGTTGCTACTTACATTTTCTTGTTGAGACGGTTTCACTTGAGTCGGGGGTGATCTACGACTGACAGCTGCAAATATGGGAAGACAGAAAGTGTCAGTCACATGCGGTAAAGTCATTCTAATGTAGTATGTAACGAAACATTTACATGAATTGTAAAGTATCAACAAGGCTTAAAGTTTAATATTATCATTATTATATACTTACAACCTCCAGGTTAATTCCGGACTCATCCCATATCTCAGCAGCCTTTAACATCTAGATGGGCTAATATCGTAAAACATAGGTAAAAATGATGTAGGAAATATGTAGCAGCCATCGAGGACCCCTTTTGGATTAACCAAATTCTGCAGAATTCTGGAACTGCAGCCAGAATTCTGTGCAGAATTCTGCAGAATTTGGTTAATCCAAAAGGGGTCCTCGATGGCTGCTACATATTTCCTACATCATTTTTACCTATATTTTACGATATTAGCCCATCTAGGTGTTAAAGGCTGCTGAGATATGGGATGAGTCCGGAATTGAACTAGAGGCTGTTTTTATGAAGCAAGATAAAACTGCAACTTCCAACACAACAAATTGGACTCAAGTTTTCGACTGTACAACTCCAGTCTTTGTCAAGGAATGAGCAATCCACCGCTTCCGTGACGTCACGCAGATAACGCACTACTTTCTGCAACCTATGATCCACTGCTCACAGAGTCACGTAAGTTATCTGTGTGACGTCACGGAAGCGGTGGATTGCTCATTCCTTGACAAAGACTGAAGTACTGTTGTACATTCGAAAATTTGGTCCAATTTGTTGTGTTGGAAAATTATTGCAGTTTTATCTTGCTTCATAATGACTTCTACCAACACAGATGAACTTTCAAGATTAGAGGCTGTTTTATTAGGAAGTAACAAGATTCTCTACTGATAATGACATACCAGACAGTCTGGCTGGTCTGTACACAAGTTCTGCTGACGTTGATGCTGTCTTCTTCACCTCGGGACACCTGACGTCACGGCTGTCCTCTGCTGTCCGGTCCCTCAGGTCAAACTGCCATGGCTCCTCCTGTCCTGCCTTGATGCAGTGCGCACAGGTGACGTGGAGGGAGTACAGCACACCTGGCCACTCCTGCAGCAGCTGGACCAGCACCTCCAGCAGTGGGTGGACCACGCCCCACATCTCACCTGCCTGGGCAAGCCCGCCTCTGGTTGCCATGGTGATGTAAGTGTCGTCTTCAACAGGTTTGGAACACACGAGTACGGGGTAGTCCTGTCGGTAGGCCATGACTCCATCTTTCCAGTCTACCCTGTCCTTGACAAGTGGATGGATCCCAACACTGAACCTCTGAAACAGTCCCCGGGGACAGAATCCTGTGATGTTGCACATCAGCTGCAGCTGCTCCTGATCTTCTGGTACGTCTTCTGGCCAGACACTCTTAATCTCCTCTGGCATTTGTTTCTGCAGGTACCAAGGTATTCGGTACTGACACACGTCTGTTTTGTCTTTGGCTTTCAACTCAAAGCAGAGGCCAAAATGCTTCATCAGAGCTGTAACAATGTCATGATCGATGTTGGGTGGTAGCATGTATGTCATCACCTTCTTCTGGATCAGTCCACAGTCACGCAGATCCTGCTGAAAACCCTTGAGCTGTGTGCGATTATAATCAGCATTCTTTACTCTGGGCGTTTTGAAAAGTTCCTCGATGTTGTGATGGAACAGATCCTTGAAGATTTCAATCAAGGCAGGAGGATCATGGAAGACGTAGTCCTTGAGTTCCGGTATGTCCGTGTACCTGAGGATGGTTCCCACCTGCTGCAGGTAAGACAGGACTTGCTCCAGTCTGTCCGCCGGGAGATCTGTGAGCTCCAAACAGTCGCTTTGCGTTATCCACTTCTGGTTTCTTGTCACTTGTTTCTTGTCAGTTGTTGAGTCGTTGTTCTCAGTTGACGATTTATCGCCCTCACCTCTAGTGATTTCCAGTTCCTCTGTTCCCTTGTCAAGTAGCCCGTAAACTTTCTGTTCAAACTCCACCCATGTCCGCGGGAGGATCTTTCTAAGCGTAGGAAACAGCTTGGTATCATTGGCCGATTCCAGTATGTGATTCTTTAGCGTGTCCAACCCAGATGCTGGTTCTGCCGAACTGATGCAGTACATTCCGATCAGTCGCAATGGGTGATCCAGGAGGCGTTGTGTGCGTTCTAACTGCCGCTCTATTTCCCTTTGTTCCTCCTCGCTTTGGGGCTCTCTTGTCTTGAGTTTCTTTATTTGGCGCTCTGTATTACTTTTCCATGTTTCAATCTGATCTTTAGATTTTCTTTGGAGGTCCTTCACTTTATCATTTATTTCTGCCTCTCTACACTTGTCCATCTTACTCCCTACTATTGTAACCACCGCCCCCGGCACGCGGGCGTTCAGTGTGTCCAACCAGAACCCCACGGCTTCTGTGTACCTCTCTTCACTGCAGCTGTATGTGTGAAGGTTCACTAATAACAGGTAAAAGGCATCTGGAGTCAGGAAGAACTGATGAGTGAGATGGTACACGTCATGGCCGCCAAAGTCGTACACTTCAAATGTGATGTTGTCATCAGGTGCCCACTGAGTTATCTCTACACAGTGTGTGCGGTCCTCTACATTTGTCAGGGTGGACTCGCCCTTGTCTAGCGTCTGTACCAGGCTTGTTTTTCCCGCCATTTTCTCTCCCAAGACAACAACTTTCAAATGAGTCCTAATCTTTTCTTCTGAGCGTTCAAGTTCCTCAAAGTACTGTCTGACAGCAGCGATCCCCTGACGGCAAACCTCAACTGGTGGTTTTATAAGTGGGTTGCTAATGACGTGAAGGTGACGTAAGCTACTGAGCTGTCCGATTTCCGCGGGTAACGTCTGTAGGTCGTTAAAGCGCAGGTCCAGCTCTTTTAACTGTGTCAGTCCCCCCACTTCAGGTGGGAGTGTGCGCAGCTTAATGCACCAGGACAGATCCAAGTGTTTGACATTAGTGAGCTGCCCGATTTCCGCGGGTAACGTCTGTAGGTGGTTACGCCTCAGGTTCAGCTCTTTTAACTGTGTCAGTCCCCCCACTTCAGGTGGGAGTGTGCGCAGCTTGCACCTGGACAGATCCAAGTGTTTGACATTAGTGAGCTGTCCGATTTCCGCGGGTAACGTCTGTAGTTGGTTACTGCTCAGGTCCAGCCTTTCTAACTGTGTCAGCCTCCACACTCCAGGTGGGAGTGTGTGCAGCTTGCAGTTGGACAGATTCAAGTGTTTGACGTTAGCGAGCTGTCCGATTTCCGCGGGTAACGTCTGTAGTTCGTTATCGCTGAGGTCCAGCCATTCTAACTGTGTCAATCTCCACACTTCAGGTGGGAGTGTGCGCAGCATGCACCGGGACAGATCCAAGTGTTTGACATTAGTGAGCTGTCCGATTTCCACGGGTAACGTCTGTAGTTGGTTACGGCGCAGGTCCAGCCATTCTAACTGTGTAAGTCTCCACACTTCAGGTGGGAGTGTGCGCAGCTCGCACCCGGGCAGATCTAAGTGTTTGACATTAGTGAGCTGTCCGATTTCCACGGGTAACGTCTGTAGTTGGTTACGGCGCAGGTCCAGCCATTCTAACTGTGTCAGTCTCCACACTACCGGAGGAACTGTCTCCATGCCTGTTCCCGCTAGTTTCAGTACCCGGAGGTTGGTGAGCCCGGCCAGCCCATCCGGCAGGTGGATCCCGCTGTTCCCGCTGAGGTCCAGTTCCTCCAGCTGGGGGAGTTTCAGTACTGCCGGGGGGACGGTGTCCAGCTTACAGTAACGTAGTCTCAACACTTTCAACTTGTTCAGTTTAGACAACTCATCTGGTAGGGAGATTTTCAACATTGACTTCCCGCCCGCACTTAGATCCAGCCATTGTAGGTTTGACAGTTTCAGCACTACAGGCAGTATTGTGTCCAGGTTACAGCGTTTTAAGTCCAGGACCGTGAGGTTGGTGAGACCAGACATCTCATCCGGCAGGGTGATGTTCTTGTTGTTACTGAGGATCAGCATTTCTAACTGCGGAAGTTTCATCACGGCAGCGGGAACTGTTTTAAGGCCGCATTTATCTAAACACAACAGTTTTAGATTGGTCAGTTTGGTCAGCTGATCGGAGAGATCAATGTTCGTGTTGTTTGTCAAATCCAAAGCCTCCAATTCCTTAAGTTCAAAAACTTCCTCGGGTAGTTGAGCCAGAGGTTCTATATGGCTATAATCTTCACGAGACAAGTCCAGTGTCAAGAGAGTTCTTTTCCCCACCATGTCCCATTCTTTTGGCTTCATCTTGTTTCTAAAGCTTGACTGTTTAGCCATGTCGATATTTCTAGAATTGAATAATTGTGAGAAAATGATACATGTAAAAGCAATTTATTATTACCGTGGTTTTATGATCAGCTTTATATGTCACGTCTAAAGTTCCATTTCTAATACATCATGTGTAACTATGTAAGATTATATGTACACAAGTATATCTCCTGCATAGTTCATTCAGTGGATGGAGAGCATTTATCATTTTCTCATTAATGCAGCAGCTGAGTAGATGCCATATTTTTTTTACCTTTGCCAAGAAGGACTGGTTATGTTTTAGGTGTTATTTCTGTGTCTGTCTACATGTGTCTTTGTGGTCCAAAAGCCATGCCTGGATCATTATCATATTTGATATTTGTTATGTAGCTAGATGTCAATATAACAAAGGACAAGTTCCATTACGGGCCACCTGGCAGCTTCCTGGGTACTGCAGCAGAAATACTGGTTTCTTTGTGTTCTGGACATGCTGGTTCACAGTGTTTGAGTGGCAGATAGCATTTAGCCTCATGAAAAAGGTTACTGGTATACAGTAGGTTTGGGTCCCCTGGCTTCTTTGGAAATGCAGGAGCCAATTTTATGTTGAAAGTTCATCTGTGTTGGTAGAAGTCATTATGAAACAAGTTTGAACTGCAATTTCCAACAAGAAATTGGACCCAATTTTCAAGTGAGAAGAAGACTTTCTAATTCTAAACTTCACATTTCAGGCGCTAAAATGTGTGGGTACCCCACTTGGGATTTAGAGAAGGCTAAATAAATAGACCCAAACCTCAGAAGCTCAGTAACCAGTATCAGAGCAACAAGGGCACAAAGCCAAGGTAAGTCTCCTGGCGTATACGTATCTCCCTCCCCCTCCCCGCTCCCCATGTGTTGACAGCCCGGGTGCTGGTGCCAGACTGGTTACCAGGCTAAGGCCACACCAATTTAATTTCTTGGTTAATGGATTCGCCTGCTTCATTATTTTTCTGATTTACAAAAAAATAAAAATTCAGAATCAACAGTTACTGCAAAATGCTCATATTTTGCCCTGAACAGTTGAAAACAGTCCTTTTCATCCTAGTTGTTACAGTTATTCCATCTTTCGATGCAGTGGTATCATAAAAAAGTTCAATTCATTGTTTAGATTTTGAACCAGCCTGGTGTGTTGACTTCATGGCTCCTATCGTACCATTTTGGGCCATAATAGGATGCCTAGGCCTTTTTTTTCGCCCGCCCGCTCCATTATTTTTCTAGAAAATCCGTTAACCAAGAAATTAAATTGGTGTGGCCTAAGTGAAACTTTGCTCATGTACTACAGTTACTGTTAATCTCTAAGCAGCTCCTACAGTGCAAGATTGTGACAGCAGGAGAGTGACTATTTAAGCCCTTGCAAATGGATACTGTCTTGCCACTGAAGAAATTCTGCTTGGAGAACAGTTCATAATGTCATGATTATGCGATGGAGCTTTTAATGTGAAAAACTGAAAAAAAAAACACAGAGAAGACTTAAAGTTTTGCAATAATTATTATACACCAACATGCAGTCTAATAGTAGCCTCTAGCAGGCTTGAGGGCGCGGTTGGAAATAGTAGAAATTGGCCAAATAGAGAGATAACACGCAGAGCGAGTTTAGCCATCCAGTTTACAGTTTGCCGGCCCCATATAAAACAGTAAACTGTATGGCTAAACTCCCTCGGCGTGTTATCTCTCTATTTGGCCGATTTCTGCTATTTCCAGGCGTGCCCTCAAGCCTGGTAGAGGCTAGTCTAATATGCCATGGTATGATTTCTGAAGCTTACTGTAGCCTGGGCCCAGGATTCTCCTCCACATCCCCTGCAAGCTTCAGCAAGAGTTGTGAGATGACCATCCACACCAGCAAACACGGCGCCATCCTCAGCAGCAAACATGGCGCCATCCTTAGCAGCAAACACGAGCAGCACTGGGAGTCCAACCTCAGGTTCCTGAAGCAGCCTATCCGGGCCCTGTAGGTGCACAGGTCAACCCCCATCCTGACGGCCAGCTGAGCTGTGGAGTGGAGAGGGAATATTATATACATGTAATTATAGCATTCTCCATGCTTGAAATGAAATTGTATATTGCAGTCAAACTTGCCCAAGCGACCACTTCAGGCTACAAACCAATTGTCTAGCAATAACGAATGCTTTTTTTCTCGAGCGGTCCCGTTGTTTTTTCCCCATAAACCTTGAAATCTGTGCTTTGTGGAACTTGTTTAAGAAGGCCAGAATTTCCTTGGTCTTAAACAAGTTTGACTGTACCTAATTTGCATTTATGATTGTGATACCAAAATATAGAATTCATACTTATCCTCAGAATTATTTAGTTTGCCTAACGGTGGAATGAACAGTGTTTAGAAAAGTCAGATCAAGCTGGGACGGGCTTCGCATAGGCCACAGCAGGAAAATTTTATTAGTACATCCTAAGGAGACCTGTAGAGGCTACTGTATGAAAGGTTACTTCTACACACATGTAACCTTAGCGTCCTGAGGGTCCTGGTAGAGACTACTGTATGGTGGGTTACTTCTACACACATGTAACCCTAGCATCCTGAGAGGCCTGGTAGAGGCTACTGTATGGTGGGTTACTTCTACACACATGTAACCTTAGCATCCTGAGGGGCCTGGTAGAGGCTATTGTATGGTGGGTTACTTCTACACACAAGTTAGCATCCTGAGGGGCCTGGTAGAGGCTATAGTATGGTGGGTTACTTCTACACACAAGTTAGCATCCTGAGGGGCCTGGTAGACGCTATTGTATGGTGGGTTACTTCTACACACATGTAACCTTAACATCCTGAGGGGCCTGGTAGAGGCTATTGTATGGTGGGTTACTTCTACACACATGTAGTATCCTGAGGGGCCTGGTAGAGGCTACTGGATGGTGGGTTACTTCTACACACATGTAACCCTAGCATCCTGAGTGGCCTGGTAGAGGCTACTGTATGGTGGGTTACTTCTACAGTTTTGGCCTTTTGTCTTAAAGT
>NW_017803860.1:99693-106418 GCF_001625305.1 Branchiostoma belcheri | reverse complement strand
ATAAATGATATAAAAAATTAACATACTACTCAGACAGACGATTGAGTTGAAAATATTCTAAGAATTCCACGAATGCATTCCCTAGGGAATTAAATTTTGTCAACAAGATAACTCAAGAACGGCTGGATGGATTGGTTTCATACTTAGTGGGTCCGTAGGGTGTGAAATCTAGAAATGATAAGATTTTTGGCCCCCTACTGGCTTCCGTTGGTACTGCAGAGGAGCTTCTGGTCTTCATATCTCACGATCAGGACATGCTTCTGTCATGAATGTTGGATGGTAGGTAGCTCTATTTATCTATAGATCATGGGGTGTGATACACAGAGCCGCCCAAAAGAACCGGTTTTTCTGCAACCTTCAGGCCACAAAACGCAGTATTCTTTGGCTCCAGTGTGAAAAATTAGTCCCAAAAATATTCAAAACTTCGTCGAAATCTTACATAAAAGTGCTGCGGCAGAAACTGCCCAATGTTATAATACTGGTGTGCAGTATTTTACCAAGCGTAAACTGGAACCTGAGGTTTGCCCGGGTGGCGTACGGAGAAAGGCGCATGGATATCACAGCTGGCAGTCAGGGTGAGTCGGCTGCAGTTCTGTGGACTTTCGCTGGGCGCAGTGCAAAAGTGGGCGTGACACGCCGGTTATAAACCACAACAGTTGTTCAACCGTTTTGTAGATTACAAAGTGAAGCATTTTTCTTATTTCTCTTAGTGCGCCCCAGTATGATTTGAACCGCATCAATGTCAGCCTCAAGAGCGATTGTCTAGCACTGCGACTCGCTCGAGCAGGTGGTGTTGAGGGTTCATGGTGTAGAAATAAAGCGATAGATGCCATATTTAACTACTTAATGTCATGTAACAATCAACTCATTATAGAAGAACTCTGCCACTTCATATACACATGTTTCAAAAAGCGAGAAGAATCTCTGCGGACTGGGTAGGATAGATAGAATAATAGGTATTAGATAACAGTCTTGATAGTATTGTTGTAGAATGTAGTACCTATTAGATATAGATATAGATACATATATACATATATACATATATCTTTGTAATGCATTTAGCCCTATGGGTAAGAACATGCAATAAAGATCATTATTGTCAATGTTCAAATCGCAGCTAGCTGGGTACGTTGGGCCTTGTCGCGTGTCGCGTGTGTGTCTAGTGTTCTCGTAGTGGGTAGTTCACTACTGTCACACCTTTCTTCCCGTGTCATAAGCTTACCCACAAAATGCTTTTTACGACTAAAAGTGCGGAGTCACAATGTTGATATTTGGATGTTAGAGATTTAAGAAAAAATGCTTGAGCCCCTGAATGTCTGGAATTTTTATGACGGAAATACAGCTAATTACTGTAAAACTTAAACGAAACTAACAAAGACAAAAAAAAAACATTAGCTTAAAATGCTGGAGAAGAAACGCTGATCAAAGGGGAGGGTTGTTCTTCTATCAGAGACGCCAACAAACAAACCTATCAAAATTCCTAAGCGGACACCGGAGGGGCGTGACCAGTTATAGATAACTACGCTTCAGGAGTTGCTTTGTACCAGGTGTCAGGATGTAATAAATCAAGTTGAACCAAAGACAAAAACAAAATCCCGCCAGAGAGGGCTTGGCTAGAACTGAAGGTGATGCAATACACCGTGTTGTCTTTCATTTGTCATAACCACCCCGGAAAGCACACATTTCAATGCGAACTTGGCCAGATACTGAGAAAATTTGGTGTCCCTAAACAAAAGGTTACACGACTCAGTGTTGTTAAAGCGATATCATGTAAGATTTTTGTGCCAAAACTGTAAATATAGATCATAATTGAAATTCCCTCGTATAGATTGTCATTTTCAAAACCTTTCAACATATGAGCGTCGCTATTTCGCTTTTCAGGCGACTCAGCACAGCGCGAGAATAAGTTGCGCCAGGCCCGCTGTATTTTTTTGAGGCTCCTAAAATAAATGTAAACAAAGAGCAGTTTTCGTTCGGGTATCTTCGCCAGGTTTTGCGGCGCAAGGACATTGATCCTGTACTCCCCAAATGTCAGTATGAATCCAGGTACATGTAGGCTTATAGCGAACGAAAATGTGGAAAACAGGGATGTTTAAAAATCGTGTATAAACATCGCTTAAAGAGTTCAAAGTGCTGCAAGTTAGTTGGGTCTCTCGGCAGTTGTCTTTTTTTTATATATTCCAACATCCACAAGACGTGGTGACGGCACACTCACGTTTTTTTCAACTTATATTGATACCGCCACCAACACAGGGGACAAATACATGACAGGACAAGACTCATTTTCACCTGAGCGAGGTGAGGGAAGTCGTGTAAAGTGGGCACAATATCGATGGCATGTCAGGACTCGAACCCGGGGCCTCTGATTCCTCACCGAGCACTCTGTCGCTACGAAAAAACGACTCCACATGAATGCAGCAAAACAAGGATACAGCAAAAACAAGACGCGCCCACAAATACATCATAACTAGGCTGTTTGGGTGTTTGAGTCTAGAAAAGGATACTACTCAGGGTTCAAAATACCCAGCCACTCTCGCCACACAAGGCAAGTTTTCTGTGCGACACTTACTGGAGATGATTGTAGCTTGGCTGTCTGGTGCACTGTTTTACTTAGTTATCACCTTTTTCCTTTGCATATATATATATACAAAGCGATGTTTTTAAGTTTACATCAGCCCGGCTGACAGTTTCTGAAATAAGCTGACGTATCCTATCTCCGCCAGCATGTGACCGATACTTTAAAGTTTAACAGGAGGCTGGCTTACAGCTGCCTTCTAAAATAAACTTTTGGTGTTGGCGGCAACCTGAAATATCGATGGGCAAAATAGGAGCTTCTGAAAAAAAGGTATTTTAAACCCTGGGACTGACTGAGGGAAAATGTTTGAACTCACGTTTATGTCAGCAGGTAGAAAAACAGTTGGCCTTGTTCAAGTCTCGAAGTTTCTCGCGTTGGATTTCGCCGGTTTCTTCTTCCTTCCTCAAGATTGATATGAAAAAGTCACGTCCTTCCAGAAACCTTCCTTTTAGAGTGGATTTTCTCTGCCGCGGACCGTTCGGAAAGACTAGGCGGGGCCGGGCTAGCGAAGTCGCGACCGGGAAAGGCCCCGGGCCCCGCCGCTCTACCCCCCAACCTGGGACCCCGAGTTGGCGACGGTCTTGCTCAAGTCTTGGCGCTCTTTCACAGGACTTTGCCGCTTAAATCTTGCTCCTCCACAAGAAGACCTCACGCCCGTCAAAAGCTAACCGTCCCCTGTCCTTCTACTGTGGTTTACCGGGGAAAATTCAGGGCAAAAGGGGGCCGAGCCCGGCCGTGGCCGGACCCTGGGACTTAAGCCCTGCTAATGCCGGGCCGCTAACTGGTTAGACCACCTTAAACAATGGGTACCTGTGCGTCTGTATCTGACTCAGGCTGTGTCTGCCTGGGCGTGCCTACATGTTGCGGATCTGACGTCAGTCAACTCGTCTGTGGCCTCAGGCTCCTGCAGCAGTAGCGTCGTGTTTGTCGCTCTAAATCAACACATATCGAGTCTTCATATGAAGTCCAGGGAAATGATCTATTTAATTTAAGTAGAACAATGTTGTCAGGACATTTTTACTGTGTAACCTAGGGCTTTGTAGAAGTTCCTTGCTGTAACAAAGGCCTACATTGTTCAATCTATAACAGTTGCTCTGAAATCAACACATATTTTATAGTCTTTATCTGCCTCAGGCCAACTTGTCTGTTGCAGATCTGACGTCGATCAAGAAAAAAATAACGGGTTTTTTTAAAATTATGACACAAATATGACTATGGCAGGCTTCCTAAATTGTGCTACCGTCAGTAATCTTGTAGCTTCATTGAACTGACAGACACTCTGCCGGTAGCCTCTACCAGGCCCCTCAGGATGCCATGGTTACATGTGTGTAGAAGTAACCCACCATACAGTAGCCTCTGCCAGGCCCCTCAGGATGCTTAGGTTACATGTGTGTAGAAGTTACCCACCATACAGTAGCCTCTGCCAGGCCCCTCAGGATGCCAAGGTTACATGTGCATGTGTAGAAGTACCCCACTATACAGTAGCCTCTACCAGGCCCCTCAGGATGCTAATATTACATGTGTGTAGAAGTAACCCACCATACAGTAGCCTCTACCAGGCCCCTCAGGATACCAAGGTTACATGTATGTAGAAGTAGCCCACTATACATTAGCCTCTACCAGGCCCCTCAGGATACTAAGGGCCTGGATAAAGCACGGTTCTGGATAGATATAGAACTAGATAGGCAAGGTTCTGGATACAATAGAGACTATCCAGAACCGTGCCTGATCCTAACCCTAACCCATTCAGGCAAAGAACTAGATGGACACTGTTCTGGATACGATAATGTTTTATTTTTGAACGTCTGACAGCCACAATTTAGTCTCTAGTCCAGACAGCAGCCGGGCTCGGCGCAGCAGAGAGGCGGACGCTTGCTACAGTGGTGCGGATACAGAACCGTGCCTGGGGCAAATCTGCGGTCTTGGATATCGGATAGAGACTATCCAGAACCGTGTCTGATTCTTACCTAACTCTTTCAGGCATAGAACTAGATAGGCAGGGTCCTGGATACGATAAAGACTATCCAGAACCGTGCCTGCGGCAAATCTACGTTCTTGGATACGTGTCTGATCCTAACCTAACTCATTCAGGCATAGAGCTAGATGGACACGTTCTGAAATTTTATTTTTGAACGTCTGACAGCCACAATTTAGTCTTTAGTCCAGACAGCACCCTGTCTCGGCGCAGCAGAGAGGTGGACACTTGCTGCAGTGGTACGGGTGTCGGCATTCGTCAGGGTTCCGCAGTGGGCAGCAGTCAAACGGGCAGCTGGCGGCGTCCTCACGGTGCTTGTCGCAATGGCTGTCCCCACAGTAAGGCTGGTCTGTCGGGCTGGAGAGTAGAGGAGAAACAGACATGTCTGTTACTGCTGAATAGATGTTAGATAGGCTACTGGGTAATACTGGATACACAACAGTCAAACGGACAGCTGGAGGCGTCATCAAGGTGCTTGTCGCAATGTCTGTCCCCACAGTAAGGCTGGTCTGTCGGGCTGGAAAGGAGAAACAGACATATCTGTAACTGCTGAATAGATGTTAGGCTACTGGGTAATACTGGATGGATACATAGCAGGCAAACAGACAGCTGGAGGCGTCCTCAAGGTGCTTGTCGCAGCGGCTGTCTCCACAGTAAGGCTCGTCTGTCGGGCTGGGAAGGAAAAGGAGAAACAGACATATCTGTTACTGCTGAATAGATGTTAGATAGGCTACTGGGTAATACTGGATACACAACAGTCAAACGGACAGCTGGAGGCGTCCTCAAGGTGCTTGTCGCAGCGGCTGTCTCCGCAGTAAGGCTCGTCTGTCGGGCTGGGAAAGGGAAGGAGAAACAATCAACTTAGTATAGAACGTGGCCCTAGGGCCGTGCCTAAGCATGGATAAAGCACGGTTCTGAACACGACATTTTAAGGCAAATGTAGTACCTACAGGTGTCTCACCTGGACCCCTGTACGGCGTCCTGCGCAACTTTCCAGTACCGCAGCACACATGTATGCTGCATGGGCCAACACTACTGCCGAAAGCCTGTAAACCCGTGAGAACACTACTAGTAAGTACAGTACCTGCATGTTTCTCACCTGGACTCCAGTGCGGCGTCCTGCGCGACTTTTTGGCACCGCAGCTCGAAACACTTACTGTGCAGCCAGCAGAACGACGCGCCTGCGTACACGTACCGCTTGTCGCACCTGTGGGAAACAATGAAGCAAAGATTTTATCTTGAAAGTTCATCTCATTATGAAGCAAGTTTGGACTGCAATTGCCAACACGAGAAATTAAAATTTCGACTGTACAACTCCAGTCTTTGTCAAGGAATGAACAATCCACCGCTTCCGTGACGTCACGCAGATACTAGTAACCCATTTCTTGTGTTTGTTTCATTATGAAGCGATGATTTAGTTTAATTTTTTCCGCTGTATGGAAAGGAAAATATACAGCCAAGGAGACCTGACTAGAAGCTGCTCACTGCAAGTCTGTGTAAACGTCGGACGTTTTACATAAATCCTTGCGGGCGTCAATACGGTATTTCCACGGTATTTCAATCCTTTTCTGTTTGTAGTCAATAATTCTGCTGATGTTTAGTGAAAACATAATGACGCAAAGCAGATCCGTTTTCTCTCCATGCATGTACACTCTCGTACTCTGTTGCTTTTTTGACACATCTATAAATTCCCTAATGTATAGGTGAATGGACGAATGAATGAAGCGTTATTATTGTGTATTGCGCTTCATGGGCCCAGCCCTTATGAGTTTATCCGACAAGAAGGTACAAAATATATGATACATACACGAGAGGTACAGATATGTATAACGAACCAGAGTCTCATACAAAACTGAATAAAAATATGATAGTAATACGCCAGTATTTGTCACTCATTTACGCACTCCCTCCCCCACTCACTCACTCACTCCCCACAGCTGCCGCAGTCACTCTCACTCACTCACTCACTCACTCACTCACTCACTCACTCACTCACTCACTCACTCACTCACTCACTCACTCACTCACTCATCACTCACTCACCACACACACTCACACGCACACACACGCACACGCACACGCACACACACGCACACGCACGCACACGCACACACACGCACACTCACACACACACACACACACACACACACTCACACACTCACACACACCCACACA
>NW_017803860.1:87795-99552 GCF_001625305.1 Branchiostoma belcheri | reverse complement strand
CTTGTGCCTGTCCCGTGCAGCCGCCGCAGCCGAACATGCCGACCGTCTCCCTGGCGTCCCCCAGATCCTCCCCGCAGCTGCCGCAGTAATCCCTCTCAGTACTGTCCGCCAGGTAGGTCGTCTGTGGGTGGGAAAGGAAGTCCGTTCGTTACTGACGGGATTTGCTTTTACTGGACCCCGATATTGGTCTGACAAGTCTGCACAGCAGGCTATGGAAGCAGATAATTCGCAGTGTTTTCCACCTGTTTTATTTTCAACTTTTGGTTCATATTTCTAGTATATGAATTTCTAACCGTTGGGTAGGAGGTGACGTAATGTACTGTTAGTATGTTACAAAACCAGGCGTGAAACACCGACTGAGCCGGAACCTCCCATCTGCTTGGAGCCTGTTTTTTTTCTCATAACCAATAAACGGCTTTAGGTGTAACATACCAATTTTGCCATGTAAGTACAAGCTGTGTAAGGCCGGACTGTAAGGTTTGAACCACTCACACTGGGAAGGTCTCCTACGTGCGTGGGGTGTGGCTTCCCCAAACACGGGACCTCCATGTAACGTCCTATCCGAGGGACGTCCCTAACCTAAGCCTCCCATCCGCTAGCGTACCCACCTGCCCACAGTCCGGCGCCCCGTCGTTCTCCCCGCAGTTGTCGCAGCAGACGTAGTGCTTCATGTGCAGCAGGCCGCCCCGCTTGTAGGCGGTGCACTGCCCTTCGGCTGCAAGGCTAGGGCCAGGGAATACCAGGGCAAAACAGAGAACAACCAGCGTAAGGGGAGACATGGTCGGTACGTTCAGTGTCGCCCAGCAGAGCTTTTAGTGGTTATAACTTAGCTTACAAGACAGTATCAAATCGGCAAGACTAACAATTTGGCAGGACAATATCCAATTGACAACTTAACAGTAT
Organism: Branchiostoma belcheri; assembly: GCF_001625305.1. NCBI lineage: Eukaryota > Metazoa > Chordata > Leptocardii > Amphioxiformes > Branchiostomatidae > Branchiostoma > Branchiostoma belcheri. Next base: position 98,649 of record NW_017803860.1, on the reverse strand, counting down.
CCAATAGGCAAAATAGTATCCAATGCGATAGGAACACGACAAAAGTACAGTGCGTAACGACGGGCAGAATTCTGTTTTTTTTTTAAACTACCAGAGACGTGGCACGGGCAGGTCACCAGGATGTGCGGTTATGGAATCACTCCGCGTATACACCTGTGCTTATACAGGTATACTTATACAGGTATATACACCTGTGCTTATACAGGTATACTTATACAGGTATACTTATACAGGTATATACACCTGTGCTTATACAGGTATACTTATACAGGTATACTTATACAGGTATATACACCTGTGCTTATACAGGTATACTCATACAGGTATATACACCTGTGCTTATACAGGTATACTTATACAGGTATACACACCTGTAATGCTCAGGTTTCATATAGAATAACCTCCATAGCAGAAGAGAGTTTCAATTCTTTTTTCAAGACATGCTCCATTAAGACAAGTAAAGGTATGGAGTTCAAAACTCCTTCAGAAATTATTAGCAGTTGCCAAAGCCCAAAGCAATATCATATTGGATATGTTTATTAATATGGTGAGTAACGTGTCTGCTATCTAACCTGTAGATCCAATGGCTAGAATTTGAAGATCAGATACCTCCGAAATAGATCCACAAATATGAAAAAAAAACAATACATGACTCTTGTGCACTGTGAAAATATTCTTTAATTCATGAATCACCTGTATTTTCACAATAAAATACCATCAAAATTTACTGTGGAAGATTCAGTGGCAACAATATCTAAAACTGCACTTTTGCATTAATAGTTGCATTGCATTTGCTGGAGTTTATCTATGGCTCGCATATAAAACTACACAATCACCACTTCTATATATACTAACCTACCTTACATGTATATACTAACTAGTTATGTTACGATGGCATGTTCAAAACTTCTTCAAGTTATACAAAATTGGAAAAGTTTCTACTTGGATCAAGACATACACATGAAGATGAGCTTATATGTTGCCAGAAAAAACTCTTCAAGCCTGACAAGCAAAATCACAGCCTTGCTATTCTACTAAAAGGTCAGGATTCACAGAAAAAAATAAGTCTTGAATCACACAAATTTCACATTGAATTCTCTGCCTACAATAGTACTAAATTCCTGACTATAAAATTTCACCAAACCAATAGGCAACTATAAGATGACACATGTACCTGTCTGGTAAGCTTGTATCTACCTGTCTTCACTACTAGTATACATGTTTGATACCATCTAATGTGTGTTTCTAAGAACGTTTCTGTGCAAGAATGCTGCTGAAAATCTCAAGTTTGCCAGAGCAATTGCATGGGCCACCACCTATAGTATCTGATATTATCAAGCAAATTATGCATTGTAATACACAACACAAATATGGCATAACACAAAGCATTTTACGTTAATCATTAAATTTCCACATCACAGATATTTTCTGTTCAAAATCTCTTATTTCATTCAGCAACAACAGCTGATATCCTGACACAAAATTCAAAACATGTAATTATAATCTACCGAACTATAGTTATAAGTTAGCAAAACTCAAACCCACTAACAAATCATTTACTGCTGTATCTCATTTGCTGTCATGTCTCTCTACATCTATTACTTCTTTTTGTAATTACATTTACTCAGCGATAAGACACTGCATTGTTATCATCTTCCACAATCTTATACATCGCAGTGAAAACGGACAGAGTTGCATTGTAATTGTGCAATAACGTGCTATAGATAATTCCATGGCAACAGCAAGAAAACCGTGGCAACGGCACTTGGTGATATTATGGACACGGATGTTACATCTCTTTGAATTCACTTCTTCTTAAAAAAAAGTTAGTCGTACAGTAGCCAGCAGAATCATGGGTGTCATATCTACGTTAAGGCACTTTGTTATTTTGCAAAAATTCCTCAGAAAAAAAAAACAGGATTCATTTCGTACCTGCAGGTCACATCACTGCAGCTGGAGCTGCTGCAACTCCTTACACTGCAGATAGGTGGAGCTGCTGCAACTCCTTACACTGACTGTCACAAAAAAGATGCTCAGACTAAGAATATGAAAGTTTACTGCACTGTGAACAGTCTGAGCATCTTCCCTAGTGTCATATTCACACCATGCTTTCATTATGGCTGATCCAATCCTCATCAATAAAAGAGGATTTTTGCACATTTTTTTTGTCATTCTAAACAGACATACATGTACACGTTGCTCTTTGTTTCTTTGGATACACAAAAATTATTCTTCTACATACTCTACAAAAGATGTACTAAAAATTTGTAAATTTTCTATTCATTTGATTCTGTATGGAAAAATTCACCCTTTGCAACAATACAATGACTCAGTAATAGCTGCCTTATTATATCCCATGTCAAAATGAGCTGAAAAACTTTGGTTTTACGTGTATATAAACACACTCACACTTAACAATAGGTACCTGATATTGAACATTATACAGTAAAACATTGGTTACCTTGTATGGCTTTTAGCATTTTAAATTACAGTATCGTAAAATGCATTGTAGCATTTTTTGTTCATTTCTGTAAACTGTACATTTCAATTTCCTTTATTGAAAACCTCAAATTCTAGTTGCATTGCTTTTCTACAGGATCTTACTGCTATTTACTAGTACTTAAATTTGATCCAGCATTTTTAATGGCTTATTATACACTTTGATATGAGCTTATTTCTAAAATACATACTTTTATTTGCATTGCGAGTGCAGAGTAGTAATATATGTACAGTGGAAAACATTTTCAGTAAAACTAAAACTGATTGCTGTCAGACCATATGTACATTTGAACAGTACAAAATGCTGCATTTGCAAAATGTCCCACTGTTCTTTATCTGATGCAAGACATTAGAGGACACTTTACAAGGAAATATTCAGGCACTGACTGGATTTTCACCACAAAATTTACAGTTGAATTGTGGTGAAAAGTTATAGAAACATATGGCACAACTTTGCTCACTGTAGGTGGAAGACGGTCAATGGTTTTATTGTACTTTTCTGGGATGGAAGGAGATTTTCACTCCTTTATTCCTCAAAATGCCAACAATTAGGGGGACAGAATATGTTACTGAGGTCACACCCTAACCTCTAACCTCTAACCTGTGACCCCTACTTTAACTCCTCCTGTAGCCAGGCCACCATGGCCTCCTGACCTTGAGAAAGGTCACACCTGGTGCACAGCATGACCTTGCTGAAGTCATCAGGGGTCGAGTTCTGGACCAGAAGTTCCAGCAACTCGTTACACTGGAGGGAGGAGAAAAAACTCAGTAAACTTACAAAATACTTCCAGTAACATCATTTGACATGTCATGACTTCAATAATCATGTAAACACTGCTGCCCATCTGAATGTTACTGCTATTTCAGTACACCAAACATCTTACCTAATGTATGACCAGGCCATACCTTAAAATGTGTGTCCGTGTGTGTGATAAGACCCTACCTTATGTGTGACCAGCACCAGTGGTTTGTTTGTTTGTTTGTTTGTTTAGGTATAACCCTACCTTATGTGTGACCAGCACCAACCCTGCACAGCCGCCTCAGCCGAGGTATAACCGTAGGGAGTGTTGTTTGTTTGTTAGTTAGTTTGTTTGTTTAGGTATAACCGTACCTTATGTGTGACCAGCACCAGTGTGTTTGTTTGTTTGTTTGTTTGTTTGTTTAGGTAAGACCCTACCTTATGTGTGACCAGCACCAGTGTGTTCGGTAACAGCCCCTCGGTAGGAGGGACCCTGCACAGCCGCCTCAGCCTCGGTTCATGTATAACCATAGGGAGCGTGTTGCTTGTTAGTTTGTTTAGGTATAACCGTACCTTATGTGTGACCAGCACCAGTGTGTTTGTTTGTTTGTTTGTTTAGGTAAGACCCTACCTTATGTGTGACCAGCACCAGTGTGTTTGTTTGTTTGTTTGTTTAGGTAAGACCCTACCTTATGTGTGACCAGCACCAGTGTGTTCGGTACCAGCCCTTCTGTAAGAGGAACCCTGCACAGCCGCCTCAGCCTCGGCCCGTCCACCAGCACAGTTCTGCCGCTGAAGCTCTTCACATCCGCCAGGGAACCGCTGGTGTAGCTAAATGTGCACTGGGTAACACACAAGTACGAACATAAGCTTATCTACTGGCATGGCTGAACATGCACTGGGAACGGACATGGGGAGGCATGAGCAGGGTTAGTAACAACAGCAGCTGAACCTACACTGGGAACACACCAGTATAAACATATATGAGTACACACCGAACCATAACTCTATACTATACAAGTCTACAGTGCTACATCTGATCAGGACTTCTGGAGCAAAAGTGGTAACCATGACAATGGCATCAGGTAACCATGACAATGGGTAACCATGACAACAGGTAACCATGACAACAAGTAACCACGACAACAGGTAACCATGACAACCGTGTGACCCACCTGGTCGGTGACCTGTATGGTGTGAGTGTGAGTCTTGGACAGCTCGACCCCTGACCCCGGGCTGGGCAGCCGCACCTCCAGTAGGATGTGGTACTGTAATAAACAAACAAACATCAAACATCACAGGTGTCAATCATACAGCCCTAACCCTCCAGTAGGGTGTGGTACTGTTAAGATCAAGCAAGAAAAACAAGATGAAACATTAATAGCAGCTGTCGGACATGCCAAATGATATTCAGCAATGCCTCATCACACTTCACTTCTACAAATACCATCTGTACGACATGAGAGTGATAGTTTGTTACAGTTTGTTACAGAAAAAGCTGCATGATTATGAGAGACTGTTCCTCTCTCATGACAGCCCCCTGCTGGATGAGCAGAAAACTGCAGCACCACATTCATTTCGTATCGGGGTGGAGGTGGGCACAAACAAACAAACAAACAAACAAACAAACAGACCTGCTTGGGGAGGCAGACGTTGCCCCATGCGAGACAGACAGAGCCCCTCCAGCTGCTGTACATCTGCAGGTCGGAAGGCCCCAGGACGGACGTTGCTCCGTTGTTGTTGCAGCTCGAGTCCCCGCCTGAGTTGGTCCGGCTTCTCTTGGCGCACGGCCGCTCTGGTCTGGGCACCAGGGACAGGTCTGGGTCTGGAGGGGAACCCTGGGGAAAGGTTCGATGAGGAAATTTCAGTTTCCATTTTCTCTACATGAGGATGACATGAAGTAAGGATTTGATAAGCTTTTAATCAATAACTTTCATCATTGCCAAAAAGCAGTTACTGGATATGATTTGGGAAACTCAAATTCATTCCAAAATCATATCCAGTTGCTTGAGTAACTGCTTTTTGGCGTATCTTATTACCTGGATGTCTAACCTTCATTGACGTAACTTTCATCATTATTACCATCACCATCTTCCTTGCCACATACTTGGAGTTCGGCACTGAGGTGGGCAGTTAGTGCAGAGTTAGTGTCTACTAAAGTTGCTATAATTTACATTTTGACTGTCATTTTGTCTCTCTGGAGTTGTGATCTCTGGAACAAGGAACAGTTTTGTAACTTTTACATCTCTGGAATATCAAGGACATGACATTGAAGAACCTTACTGTGGCTTTGAGGGTACAGGTGCATTTCCGTGACAATAAACTTGAAGGTACACAGAATGGCCATGAAGTTGAGAAAACACACGTACATTTGCATCTAGCTCTGCCGTTGTCCCGTCAGCGTGGACAGTCATGTAACACATCACATCTGTCAGCTGGAACTGGCTGCTGTTCTTCAGACAAACCTCCAGCCTTACTGTGTCTTCCTCTGGCACAAGCCTGCAATCTGAGGAAAACACATCATAATATCTGTGATACAAGCCGGCAATCTGGTTATAACACATCATTTCTGTCAGCTCTGACAATCCAAGTACAATCATACAGTCTTACTGTGTCTTCTTCTGGTACAAGTCTGCAATCTGGGGACAAAATCATCCAGGTTTCACTCTATAAGCATAAATTCCTAACACATCATATCTGTGATACAAGCCGGCAATCTGGGACAAACACATCATTTCTGTCAGCTCTGACAATCTGAGTACAATCATACAGTCTTACTGTGTCTTCTTCTGGCACAAGCCGGCAATCTGGGGATAACATTATCGACTTTTTACTCTACAAGCAAACATTTTACTAAGTCTGGAATTCTTAAACTATCTCAGATTGATCTGAGAATAATAAATATGTAGTATAAAATAATATTATGTAGGGAGACAAAAAAAAAACAGACATCTTGTATCATGGCACTTGCAGACACATCCCATGTACAAAAGCATAGATAAGTGTGGTGGTGTCGTGGTGGGGCGACAAACTTTGCCTAAGAGACTCAAATCAGACTTAGTCCTCGTCCCAGACCTGCTAAGCTAATTATACTATTCCAACTATGTCTGCAGAAACTGTAGAGAGAAGGGATCTGAATGATCTGATGTTAATAAGTTTCTATCCATGAAGCCACTGGGTGTCTCACATGGTGCACTGTGTGTTGACCCTTGGTGTTGCTGTCTGGTTCCATGAATATCCATACAGTTGAGACCAGGTGTCTATATGATAGGGGTGGGTACCTGTTCGGCTCTTTCAGGTCCAGGTCCAGGTCCAGGTCCAGAGGATCAGGTCCAGGTCCGGACCTGTACCTGTACCTGATTCTGGACACCGGAGTATCAGTACCAAATAATTTTTGCTAAATGATCATTGCATAAGTAACCATTACTAAATTTTTTTTATTTATTTTTTAATTTTTTAAAATTTATCTTTTTTTTAATTTATTTTTTATTTTATTTTATCCTATTTTAATTTTATTCTATCCTATTTTATCCGTTCTATACATTATCAAGCTTCTCCTCTTGTCCTATATGGCTACCAGAACCGAATATATTAATACATTAAACTTCCCAACCAATCACATCGCAGGATTTTGTGCAGTCGCCCCCTCTAGCGGTTTGGGCCAAATTGCAGGTCCAAATTTGGGAATCCAAGATGGCCGCCGCTCGGCACAGTTCAGAGCCGATTCCCGAACTTTCCTTGTATTTTCCTTGGTATTTTACGCGATTCAAGCAAAGGAGACAAGTTGACCACAAGAACAAAAGAGTAATACAGCCTTGGGAACCAAATGGTCCGTTTTGTTGGGTACTAATTTCTCATTTCGAGTGAAAAATGTGCGGCACAGTGTGACCATGTGCCAGTGATTTTCGGCTTGATCGATCCGAAGCAAACGCAACCTGTTAAGTTCTCTTTTATGATTTCTAGATGACTATTGGTAATGAAAATATAGAGAATATTGTTGCAGAATGAGAGATACGGAAACTAAGGTAAATTTCTTTTATTTTGAGGCTGGATGTTCGTTTTCCTGGCAGGATTCTTGTATCTAGTGATCATCAGTAACTACAAGTTTAAATTTTTGTTCCGGTCCAAAAAACCGGTCCACTGACGTTTCGGTTTTTCGGACCGGACCGATAAAATTTTTGCGGTCCGAACCGGTCCACCTGGACCGGTACCCACCCCTACTATATGATAAAGTATATTACCTGTGTAAGAACCTGTGGCCTGAAAATGCCCACTGAATTCTGATATCTGCTGTTTTCCATCACATTGAACATTCTATAACGCCACATCATTAGTACTGTGTCAGACATGGGCATCGCACCAAGAGGTCGCGGGTTTTAATCTGAGAAGTTGAATTGAATCCGAGCATGTGAATAACAAAGGTTTGATATCCCCTGAGCACAGAGCTTCCATCCACGGTGTACTGTTCTCTGTGTTAGTCACAAAATGCCTGGGGAATGTTATGTGGTACAACCAGAATCTAAGCTGGGTTTAGACACTATGATTCTACTCACCGATTTCGAGGCTTTTCAGCTCATCCTGCACAGTGCTATGATCCACATTGCACTGTGCACTGTCAGTGTAAGTTATGAAATTTATTATAATAAGGTGAATTTAGACACATCTCAAACAATTTTCTTTTCCATTCCTGACTTTCCAGACTTTTCAGCACAAACTGTCTGGGGGACGTTACGCGGTAAGAAGTTACAACTGGAAATCTAAGCTGGATTTGGATACGTCTCCGTGATTTTTTTATTCCATTTCAACTCACCGATTTCTAGGCTCTTCAGCACGAACTGTTCGATGATGGAGTTTACCGTCTGCACCAGTTCTGCGTTGTTCTGGAAGTTTCCTAAAAGATTCTGTAAAACATAAAATATATCAACAGTGGAAAGGTACACAAATGTGCCTGATGGATTGTATTTACAAGTACTCTATTTACTAATTTATAGTGCCTCTAGTCACCTCATACCTCGCTAATGTCTGAGGTGCTTTTCTCTTTACACAACATCAACAAACGCTGGGGAAAACGGAAAACCCAGACATACTGGAGACAGATTCATCACACTGCCAAGTTCATTATTACATCACAATCTCCCAAGTTCATTACCACAGCACCTGGCAAGTTCATTGGTCTCCCTAAGTTTATTACTATATATATGGTCTCCCCAAGTACATTACCATATATGGTCTCCCCAAGTACATTACCATATATGGTCTCCCCAAGTACATTACCATATATGGTCTCCCCAAGTACATTACCATATATGGTCTCCCCAAGTACATTACCATATATGGTCTCTCCAAGTACATTACCATATATGGTCTCCCCAAGTACATTACCATATATGGTCTCTCCAAGTACATTACCATATATGGTCTCCCCAAGTACATTACCATATATGGTCTCCCCAAGTACATTACCATATATGGTCTCCCCAATCACTGGGAGGTCCATTATTACGTACACCAGTGTCCCCTAATTCATGTAAGTTCATTATCACATACAGTCTCCCAAGCACCTGGCAAGTTCACCATGACCATACATATGTATACGGCCTCCCCAAGTTCATTACGACACCGCATTTGTGTGTTATACATTACCTGATACTTTGGTCTGTAAGCTATGCTGTACCAAGCTCAGATGAGATGCAGAGATGAGAGCTCCTATAGCCACCCTAGGTAGATAAACTCCTTCATTAAGATTGGACTGGGAGAGGTTTTGCCTTCCTGCGTTGTGATAATTACATTGCTAATGTCTAATTAAGATGTTCTTTTTCCAATAAAACACTTACAGTTGCGGCTGTTCCAAGCATTGTCTTCACCCCCTCCACTGTCTTCTGCATTGAGCTCATCATGTTGATTCTGCAAGTAGAAAAATACAAACGTTAACAAAGATGTGATTTTCTACAATTTGCAACAAATGCAGAAATTAACCAGTGTTTGGTGTTACACAGATTAATAATAATCATATATCAGCTCTACAGGCCACCTTGCTACATGGTGAAATCAAACACCAGTTAACATGGGGTCTGCTGTATCTCCTATAGTTCATTTATCTGTTGCCATCTTAGACCTTAATTCTTACTTTAAAATGACAACAACAACCAGGTACAAGCAATACTAGTAAAAGTCATACATCTTTACAAAACTCATCACAGAAACACTCTCACGCGGAAACTTGAGGCCTGGGATTGCAGGAGAGAATAATTTGTTATCCTGCCCCTGAGTGACTGAGCCAACAGCAGAATCTCTGCCAAACCAACAGGAGATACCAATGGGTAGATCTCGTCTAAAAGGCACTTGCCTCTTAGTTCTCCAAGCCCCAAGGACAGACAACACTTAAGCTCCTGTTCTGAAACAACAGAAGCTTAACTATTTTGCATCGTCCTTGTCTTGACTTTTCTAACTTAAGTTTCCTTTTAGTGCCTTTCTGACAAGTCTCCAGTGTCACTGACGAAAGCTAGTGGATACTACCTGAAACGTCTGACCGTTTCCAAAATCACATCCAGTTGCTTGAGTAACTGTTTATGGCCTGGATGCCTGACCTTCACTGAACCAACAGTGGAGATATATCGCCATTTAATTTACATACCTAAACCTAGTACGAAAATATTTGGGTGTACTGGTGCACCCACAGAAAAAAATGAGCTCCAAATATGGGTGTACTAATGTGGACATGGACCCAGTATTTCCAGCCCAGTCTACCAAACCTGAGCAGAGATAGATCGCCGTCCATTTCAGGAAGAGTTATAGCACAGCGTTTATTCCTGAGGGACGCACAAAAATAACCTATAATCTATAGATCAGCTGGAGCCTCGCTCAGGGACGATCAATAATGGAGACATACGACCAGCGATGTGACAGTTCGTCTTCTTCTCTTTCTAAAAACCTTTCAGCGTCTTCAGAGGGAAGCAGGCGCCATAAAGACGCAGGAGAATACACTCGAGGACAATAAGCCTGGCTGAGGCCACACCAGCACATTTAGCTGTTGGTTCTCGGATTTCTTCTGGGAGAATGTAAAGGGAGGGCAGGGAAAAAAACAATCGCATCCTCAGATAGCCCTAAATGCTAAGATAAGAGATGAAGTCAACATACCTGGATGGTTTATAATTCAAACAATGAGTTTCAAACTTTTATTAAAGTTTTAGTCAAATCAGTGTCTGTATTGGAAAAATTTAACTTCAAAAACATGAGTATTTTGGAGTTGATTTAGAACCTGAGTACTTCTTTTATTTTGTTTGCAAATCAGAAAAAAAGGAGGGTGGCAAATCCTGGAAAAACAAATTGATCAAACTGGTGATCAATGCCCAGACTAGAAAGTACATTGTATACCCGTGACCAGATGGTGCAAAGACTCTGAAAGAGAAACAAGACAATGTATAAAACAGATCTGCCCATCTGCAGGGCTTTGCCTAAATCCTGAGGTACTTTCCCGAGTACGTTTCACTCAAGCTGAGCGAGGAAACTTACAGGACAGGGAATCCTTCAGCTACAGCAGGACCAGAGAAGGGATTTGTTACCAATACTGTAATTCACTTTCTGTTCACGGTAGCAAAAGTTCACGGTCTGATAAA
>NW_017803860.1:83943-87775 GCF_001625305.1 Branchiostoma belcheri | reverse complement strand
CTATGGTCAAAGTAACTTCTGGATGAAGTCTACAACTATCATTTTTGTCTGTGTCACATACTTGTACTTGTTACCTCTGATTCTACATGTATGTTACTATACATGTGTAGTACTTAGCAAGTTTCTGCTGTAACTCTGCAGTGACCAAAATGCATATTTTAACCTTACAGTAAATACTAGCAGGAGGGTTCACACACAGGTGATTACTAGCAGGAATTTCACCCTCAACACTGCTTTACATTACTCAATGTGTGTTTCCTAACTGCAGGTGACATGTGGGTATTGATTTGTGAGTTAAAAGCTCACACAGGAGGAGAGCCTGTAACACAGCAGAAGTCTGTTCACATCAGTGGCATCACACCGGATGGCTGTTCAGCACCAGGGACAGACTCTATTACTGAGGTGGTTTTCAACATAATTCCAGACATGGAGATACAATAGACCCATTCGACTTTCACGGATCGCATAAACTGCTTACGTCACAGGGGGGACATTTCGAAAGAACGCCGTTCTAGAACGCTGAAGTCGAACGCGTCTTGCGCTCGCGGTGTCCCCCCTGGCAGATCGTTTTTTTACTAAATGGTAGGTAAGTGTCTATTTTTTCGGTAAAATATGCGGAAATGACAGAAAAACAGGCACCAACGTTGTATGGTAGCATTCCGTACAACAATTTAAGGTTATTTTGTTCTGTGACGTATGCAGTTTATGCGATCCGTGAAAGGAACTTTCGAAATGTCCCCCCTGTGACGTAGTTTCTATTCAAAATGCCCCCCCTGTGACGTAAGCAGTTTATGCGATCCGTGAAAGTCGAATGGGTCTATTTACACACATTCCTGTTGGGCCACACGAAGTCAGCTTTTTGGTTCTCACACAAGTCACACAAGTTAAGATTGAACAAGACGGCTATAAGCATAACTCAGGCCTATGAGATACCTTGACAACATCTCTGGATATTGTTTCAAAACTGTGCTGGAAGTCAGTGTAGGTATTTTCATCCCTTTTTCAACCCAAATGTAATGATGAGCCACAGGCCATTGTTTTATTGGTCTAAAGCTTCTTACTTACTTACTTGCATTTGAGTAGGTCTTCTCATAAAGCTTCAGTATAACATAAAAGCCTTGAGTGAGAAATGACTGCAGGTTTCGATCTCAATCTGACTTCCCATAATCCCCTTGGATGGAGTTCATTTCACGGTGGGAGGGGCGGACGTCATTAATCTCCCCTATCAGCACTGATAATGGTATCTCCCGCTCCATGCTTATGGAAGTGGCAGCAGCTTATCTACAGAGTCTGTACCTCATGATCAGCTACACTTAGGCCAAACCAATCTAATTTGTCGGTTCTCGGATTTTTCATAAAAAATATGAAGCAACAGGGCGAAAAAAAATTAAAATAAAACTGTTAACAGGTCTAGGCATCCTATCATAGCCCAAAATGCTACTATAGAAGCCATGAAATCAACACAAAAAGCTAGGTTTACTTAATAAAACGATGAATTTTGAAGTTTTAATCAAACCTGCATTGACAGATGGAAAAACTGTAACAACTAGGCTACACTGGCTAGTTCCTGTACTCTACGGCCAACATGCCCTCAAGAAAATTGTACCAAAAGCCGAAAGAACCAAAGAAAAAAAAATTGGTACATAAATTCTTCAAAATCTTGACATATTTTGAATTAAACACTATTATCAAACTACACTCCGTCCTAACACGAGTACATGGATATGTTATTTCTTGCCAAACCAGGGAGGTTCAAAAGCTCCATGGTCACACCAATACCACCCAGGATGAAATATTGACAGAGTTTAGAGTCGATGCTGCCTGAGAGTTGCTCCATCAGACCTGACAGCTGATTACCATATCTCCAGGATCTGCCATCCTGTATTAACCTCCGTGGGAGCGAATCCCACAAGTAACGCTGACGAATAAATCACCAGCTTTCCTCTGATGATATCGCGCGGTGGGCGAGGGAAATCCCGGAGTATCAGGGCTGAGGAATGATGCTGAGGTACAAACCACTTTCACTGGACTCTGTCACTTTCACTGGACTCTGTCACTTTCACTGGACTCTGTCACTTTCACTGAAAATCTGCCACTTTTACCACATCCAGGCCAAACCTTGGATTGTTCAACATGATAACTCAAATTTCAAAAACTCCTTATAAGTTATATAATAAATTGGAACAAAATGCAAATCTTAAGAGTTCCATCAAGTGTACAAATGGGAATGTATCTTCATACAGTTCTGGTGTAACTTGTAGGTTAGTGAATAATTCCATATTCTAGAGATCCAGCTTCGTTTAACATACTACAATTGTAGTACCAAGAAAAATTTCCTTCCACAGTTTCAAATGCTTCTGTAAAAAGCAAGTTGAGTAAACAGCTGGGATTCAAACCCCGACCCCCAGTCCCAAAGCAGGTATGACGAACATCGCACCATAAACACACTAACACTATACCAGAGAGTATTCACTCCATCATCTTAACAACATTCACATTAATCAATAAAGTTTAATAGCTACTATTTCTGTTGTACATTAATCCTTGTCAAGCATGTATTTGCTGGCATCATAGATACATGTGTATGTACTAGTTATGTTGATTTATGTTGTGTTAAGTTGATACCTGTGCTCTGTATAAGATTACAGTGTGAATTTGTGTACAACAATGTAAGAAGTAGAATTATTAATGACGTTACAGTTTTAACTCAGCATGAACCTAACTCAGCTGTTCATCAGAGTTCCACCTGACTGGATCACGACTTCTTTACGTACTTACGGCAGGCGTCTGTTCAGTGGGACTAATGGGGGCCTGCATGGGGGGTCCCGACAACGCTCTACGCTAAATATTAAGCATTGACTAAGTACTACGCTACAGTAGCGATTACGCTTTATGATAAATTCCAAGAGGCTACAACGCATTACGTACAATTAAAACACGAATTTCGCTCTGCGCACAATGTGCCAATTACGCTCTACGTTGAATTAGAGTGGTCCGTCTACAATGTATGCTCTACGCGGAATTAAAACGGCCGATTGTGCTCTACGGAAAACGGCATGTGGGCCCCCACTAATCTGCAGGTGGATTATCCAGGATTACCTGTAGGTGGATTACCCAGGATTTTACACAAGCTGACGGAGATTAACGTTTTTACTGAAGTGATCTGGCTCAATCTGCCATCTGTTCACATCCGACTAACTTCATAACTAACAACATTTCTCAACTGCACCTGATCAGAATTTTCTCTTCCAGATAATACTATACAGTCAGTCTACTCTATTTATGAACCCCAGATGAGCAACTGAATGATTGATGCTGCAGGATGCCGAAGCTACTGCAGCAGCAGAATACAGTGGACTACTAGATGAGCAACTGTAAAGTATTTACTGTATCTGTATCTATTATGACATTTTACTACAATGGGTCGAAATACCTGAACATTAGCTGTTAGGTACTGGACGTGAATAACATAAAAATACCCTCATTTTGTGACAGAAAACAGGTAAATCCCACCAGTCCAACCAGGCCTGAGTCCAACCACACTGACAGTTCAATCAGATAGGCCTGAATCCTGCAATGTCTTTATCCAAGGCAATCCAGTACATAGTTCTCACCAGGCTGTTTGAGCGTAGGGGCCCCCTACGCTGTGATTTTGACCCCCTACGCTGTGATTTAGCCTCCTACACTGTGTTTCAACCAGCGTAGGGGTGGTTTTTGGGGGCAGAAGCTTCATCTTTAAAAAAATGAAAATATAACTTAAGAATGAAGCTATAACAGAGGGAAAACAAAATCTGTCCCCAATAAACAATAAATAGTGTCTTAAGTGGTTAAT
>NW_017803860.1:80071-83923 GCF_001625305.1 Branchiostoma belcheri | reverse complement strand
ACCATGCATTATGATATAGTCTACCTGAAATTTCTATGGTTCAAAAGTAACTTCTGGATGAAGTCTACAACTAGCATTTTTGCTGTGTCACATACTTGTACTTGTTACCTCTGATTCTACATGTATGTTACTATACATGTGTAGTACTTAGCAAGTTTCTGCTGTAACTCTGCAGTGACCAAAATGCATATTTTAACCTTACAGTAAATACTAGCAGGAGGGTTCACACACAGGTGATTACTAGCAGGAATTTCACCCTCAACACTGCTTTACATTACTCAATGTGTGTTTCCTAACTGCAGGTGACATGTAGGTATTGATTTGTGAGTTAAAAGCTCACACAGGAGGAGAGCCTGTAACACAGCAGAAGTCTGTTCACATCAGTGGCATCACACCGGACGGCTGTTCAGCACCAGGGACAGGAACTATCAACCCAGTTTCAGACATGGACATACAATTTACAATTCACATACATTCCTGTTGGGCCACAAAAAATCAGCTTTTTGGTTCTCACACAAGTTAAGATTGAACAAGACGGCTATAAGCATAACTGAGGCCTAGGAGATACTTTGGCAACATCTGTGGATATTGTTTCAGAACTGGGCTGGAAGTCAGTGTAGGTATTTTCATCCCTTTTTCAACCCAAATGTAATGATGAGCCACAGGCCATTGTTTTATTGGTCTAAAGCTTCTTACTTACTTACTTGCATTTGAGTAGGTCTTCTCATAAAGCTTCAGTATAACATAAAAGCCTTGAGTGAGAAATGACTGCAGGTTTCGATCTCAATCTGACTTCCCATAATCCCCTTGGATGGAGTTCATTTCACGGTGGGAGGGGCGGACGTCATTAATCTCCCCTATCAGCACTGATAATGGTATCTCCCGCTCCATGCTTATGGAAGTGGCAGCAGCTTATCTACAGAGTCTGTACCTCATGATCAGCTACACTTAGGCCAAACCAATCTAATTTGCCAGTTCTCGGATTTTTTCATAAAAAATATGAAGCAACAGGGCGAAAAAAAATTAAAATAAAACAGGTCTAGGCATCCTATCATAGCCCAAAATGCTACTATAGAAGCCATGAAATCAACACAAAAAGCTAGGTTTACTTAATAAAACGATGAATTTTGAAGTTTTAATCAAACCTGCATTGACAGATGGAAAAACTGTAACAACTAGGCTACACTGGCTAGTTCCTGTACTCTACGGCCAACATGCAGCCTTCTAAAAAAAATTTAGAGTAGGTGGCTGATAAGAAAAAGTAGCAGGCGAGCCACGAAGGCGGCGATTTTCGCCGGTAGCCGGCTTGTTTTGAGAAGGCTGACATGCCCTCAAGAAAATTGTACCAAAAGCCGAAAGAACCAAAGAAAAAAAAATTGGTACATAAATTCTTCAAAATCTTGACATATTTTAAATTAAACACTATTATCAAACTACACTCCATCCTAACACAAGTACATGGATATGTTATTTCTTGCCAAACCAGGGAGGTTCAAAAGCTCCATGGTCACACCAACACCACCCAGGATGAAATATTGACAGTGTTTAGAGTCGATGCAGCCCGAGAGTTGCTCCATCAGACCTGACAGCTGATTACCATATCTCCAGGATCTGCCGTCCTGTATTAACCTCCGTGGGAGCGAATCTCACAAGTAACGCTGACGAATAAATCACCAGCTTTCCTCTGATGATATCGCAAAGGGGGCGAGGGAAATCCCGGAGCTGAGGAATGATGCTGAGGTACAAACCACTTTCACTAGAACTAGTCACTTTCACTGAACTGTCACTTTCACTGAAAATCTGTCACTTTCACTGAAAATCTGTCACTTTCACTGAAAATCTGTCACTTTCACCACATCCAGGCCAAGCCTTGGGATGGATTGTTACGTGATAACTCAAATTTCAAAAACTCCTTATATAATACAATGTAACTTGGAACAAAATGCAAATCTTAAGAGTTCCATCAAGTTTAGAAATGGGAATGTATCTTCATACAGATATTACTGAATAATTCCATATTTTAGATATCCAGCTTCATTTAACATACTACAATGTAGTAACAAGAAAATTTCCTGTCCACAGTTTAAAACGCTTTTAGTAAAAACGAGTTGAATGAACAACTGGGATTCAAACCCCCGACCCCCAGTCCCAAAGCAGGTGTGACAAACATTGCACCACTATCATACAAACACTATAGCAGGGAGTATTCACTCCATCATCTTAACAACATTCACATTAATCAATAAAGTTTAATAGCTACTATTTCTGTTGTACATTAATCATTGTCAAGCATGTATTTACTGGCATCATAGATACATGTGTATGTACTAGTTATGTTGATTTATGTTGTGTTAAGTTGATACTTGTGCTCTGTATAAGATTACGGTGTGAATTTGTGTACAACAATGTGAGAGGTAGAATTATTAATGACGCTCCAGTTTTAACTCAGCATGAGCCTAACTCAGCTGTTCATCAGAGTTCGACCTAACTGGATCACGACTTCTTTATGTACTTATGGCAGGCTAAATCTGCTCAGTGGGACTAATGGGGGCCTGCATGGGGGGTCCTGACAACGCTCTATGCTAAACATTGAGCATTGACTACGTACTACGCTACAGTAGCGATTACGCTTTACGATAAATTTCAAGTGGTTACAACTCATCAAAAAGGCGAATTACACTCTACGCAAAATTCGCCAATCAAGCTCTACGTTGAATTAGAGTGGTCCGTCTACGCTCTATGCGGAATTAAAACGGCTGATTACGCTCTACGGAAAAGGGCATGCGGGCCCCCACTAATCTGCAGGTGGATTACCCAGGATTACCTGTAGGTGGATTACTGGGGATTTTACACAAGCTGACAGAGATTAACGTTCTTACTGAAGTGATCTGGCTCAATCTGCCATCTGTTCACATCCAACTAACTTCATAACTAACAACATTTCTCAACTGCACCTGATCGAAATCCTTTTCTTCCAGATAGTAATATACAGACAAGTCAGTCTGCTCTATTTATGCACCCCACATAAGCAACTGTAAAGTATTTACTGTATCTGTATCTATCATGTTAATATTTTTACTACAACAGGTCTGAATACATGTACCTAAACATCAGCTGTTAGCAAGGAGCTTCTATGTCCTTGCTGTTAGCATTAGGAGCTTCTATGTATAGAATGTCCTTGCCTGTTAGGTACTGGACGTGAATAACATAAAATTGCCCTCATTTTGTGACAGAAAACAGGTACATGTAAATCTCACCAGTCCAATCCTGCAATGTCTTTATCCATATGTTTATCGCTTATACCAAGGCTCTGTGTGACAACAGTCATAATAATCTACATGTTAAACTTTACCTGTGGTGTCTACCTGGTCCAGTGCCTATATGTTGTTCCTGTGTAACCCTTACGTACTTGTTGAAGTTGTTCTGACATGACATATACAACGTACAACAGTCTGTAACAACCCACAGCGATTGCCTTTTGTTGATCACAACAGGCCTGATCTGAGCATCCTTGACCTCAGTAATTGTTTATCACATGCAGCCACAATGACAGTTCAGACAGGTGTGAATCCTGCAATATCACTTGTTACTTCTTTTTAATTTGAGTAACACAAGACGAAAACAAAACCAGGACAACGGGAACACTCAAGGAGGCTTCTACAGTGAGGGCCGAAGTTTGCAAGGTGATGAGCCAACCTCCCATTCCCGCAGACATAGAAAAGGACAAAGACGCACACTTAAAACGTAGAAGACGAAACGGTCATCAGTTCAATCTCATGATACATCACTTGTTACAGAGGCTTGTGTGACAGTAAGAAGCTTTCATCACAATGTCCTTAGCTTGGTGACAGC
>NW_017803860.1:54059-80051 GCF_001625305.1 Branchiostoma belcheri | reverse complement strand
GGCCTGAGTCCAACCACACTGACAGTTCAATCAGATAGGCCTGAATCCTGCAATGTCTTTATCCAAGGCAATCCAGTACATAGTTCTCACCAGGCTGTTTGAGCGTAGGGGCCCCCTACGCTGTGATTTTGACCCCCTACGCTGTGATTTAGCCTCCTACACTGTGTTTCAACCAGCGTAGGGGTGGTTTTTGGGGGCAGAAGCTTCATCTTTAAAAAAATGAAAATATAACTTAAGAATGAAGCTATAACAGAGGGAAAACAAAATCTGTCCCCCAATAAACAATAAATAGTGTCTTAAGTGGTTAATATGAGTTACAGAATTTTTGGGAGAGAATATCAGGCCCATGTTTTGGGGACTCGGTGCGTGACTCGCGCCGCAGAAAGTTGCCCTTCTATACCTGACCCCTACGCTGTGAAAAAATCCTGGTGAGAACCCTACAGTATATAAATTATTGTTTATCACTTGTTACAGTGGCTTGTGTGGCAGCAGTTATGACAATCTACATGTTAAACTTTACCTGTGGTGTCCAGGTCCAGTGTCTATGTTGTTCCTGTGTACCCCTTACTTGTTGAAGTTGTCCAGACATGACATACTAGTATACAACTTACAACAGTCTCCCAACAACCCTTTTGTTGATCACAACAGTGCAGACCTTAAGGCAATCCTTGACCTCAGTAATTGTTTATCACATGCAGCCACAATGACAGTTCAGACAGGTGTGAATCCTGCAACATCACTTGTTACAGAGGCTTGTGTGACAGTAAGAAGCTTTCATCACAATGTCCTTAGCTTGGTGGCAGCAGTTCTGAATATGATAATCTACATGTTAAACTTTACCTGTGGTGTCTAGTTCCAGTGCCTACACCCCCAGTATATCCTTACTTGTTGAAGTTGTCCTGACATCACAGCCTACAACAATCCCCTAACAAGTTAAACAGCCCCACCGGGATTGGCTTTTGTTGATGCCACAGGTTAATTATGAATTACAGCAGCCTGTAACAACCCCACATCACACACAGGATAGCTTTTTGTTGATCACAACAGACCAGACCTGAGCATCCTTGACCTCAGTAATTGTTGTCACACGCTGAAATGTCAGACAAGACAATTGGTCGGAAGTCACATGGAATACCCCACATGCCGCCACACCCTACTGTATATGTCCGGCCTTTCCATATCAACTACCTGTTGCCTGGGTAGGTATGGCCATTCAAATCTTATTTGTCAGTTCTTGCTTTTTTTAACAAATTATATGAAGTAGAAAATTAAACCAGGCCTATAGGCATCCTATGATAGCCTCAAATACTACCATGGCCTAAGGAAAGGTGCCATGAAGTTACATACCAGGCTGGTTTGAAATTCATCAAACAATGAAGTTTACACTTTTCATCAAACCAAGTTGCATTGATAGAAACTGTAACGTATGAAGGCAAGGACTTTCTTCAATTGCTGGGGCCAAAATATGAACATTTTTAGTTGATTCAGATCAGAGCCTGACTTTTTCTTCAAATCAGAAAAAAATGAAACATTTAATTATCCGAGATTTATTGTTTAAATTGGTATGGCCGGATCACACCAAACTTGCAGTTTGTAGGAAAGAGAGGAGAGGAGGGCAGAATAACATGTGACAAGTAAAAACACATTCCTGGCCTGACTCACTGTGGAGCTGATATCCTTACAACTGGCACAGTGCCAAGTTCACACACAAACAACAGGAGCAGGCCTTGGCTACACAGCCTTGTACTTGTACATGAATACATACATTAATTGTAATGATAGTAACCACCATATATAATATAGCGACTCATGCTGCTTACCAGCAAAACAATATCTCCCGCAGAATAACATTACCAAAATCTCCTGTATATCAGCCTTGGTCACACTTATCTCCAATAACCTTGGTCAGAAGTAGACAGATCTTAGCCTCTACCAGGCACTGGGGATCGCTGGAAATATAGTAGACTCAGATTGGCCAAAATAAAGGAAATACTATACCAGGGGAGTTGACAAGCCAGAGTGACCCACCTACATTGTATAGTATTCCTCTTATTTTGGCCAATTCCTACTATTATCCCAGCAAACCACTGTGCCTGGTAGAGGCTAGACAGATCTTTAAATATCTGGACAGGAATCATTGTCACTAAAAAACTAACCTTGTCCTTCAGACTGTCCTGACTCGTAGTGAAGCTTTTTACTCAACTGTGTTCCGTAATGTGACCTCTGACCTGTGCCTGATAATCCTCCAGGCCACACCAAATTAGTTTATTGGTTCTCAGATTTAAATTTAAAATAAAACTGGAAGATCAACATAAGAACTTGTAGGGAAAAGTCTGTACCTTGATACAGTGTTTTAGGGTGTGAAAACATCAGTGGTCAGATTCACGGTTTTTGTTTAGCCTTGAAGTTGACCTTTTGCTGAATTTTGAATTAGATTTTATTTCAAATTGTCCTAGAACCAAGTTACCCAATAATGAGTGGCAGATTGCAGCACAGATGTTGTTTCAGGGTTTGTTGTTATAATCTCATCTGATCCATCAATCAATGGCACCAGAGCTGGCACAGAAGGGACAAGCTGAGTGACATGCTGATATAACAACATCCTCTACATAATACATTACACTGCTGTGGTCAGAGTAATTTCACAACATTCTAGCAGTCTTTTAAGAACTAGAGTAGAAACAGAAAGATACTCCTGGTCCCGGGCCGGGGATCGAACCCATGCCAAACCCGGGCACCAGCTTACATGTACAACCCGACACTCTAACGATTCGGCTAAAACTTCAAGTAAAAGGTCTAGACCTACCACTGGATCGGTTGGTAGCGCCTATAAACCCCCAACTGTTACTGTCTGACCAACACAAGTAGTTCAAGTGCTGCTAAAAAGTTAGATTGGCCTAATACAGAAAAGTTGTAACACAAGAGTTGGACTAATACAGTACATATATAATTATAATATAGCCAGAGATCTACATAGCACCAAGGAATCCCCCACTTCTATAGACCAAATTGTCATTTTTACTTACCGCTATGTTGGAAATTGCAGCTCATAATGAAATTCTACCGACTCAGATTAACTTTGCTGATAACAGCATCAAGCATGGATACAAGCAAAGTGCATAAACATACACATGTAACCAACCTCCCAGATGTAACAGAACCTATTGTGTACATGTCAGCCTCCCAGATGTAACACAACCTATTGTGTACATGTCAGCGATGAAATATGTCAGTAACTTAAGGACCACACCCTTATGTTAATCATAATGTTTTTGCAGCCCACACCATACAGTGTACATGACCTGCCCAGGCAAAGTACCAATGTATGGTACATTGCCAGCAAGTCTGCCCTTTGGCATAATAATTGTTTTATTGCAAATTCATGCCTAATTGCTAATTGCAAGTACAGAAGAAACATTTGGCAAGTACATAAGAACAGGCAAATTAATACACAAAGAACTACTGCTAAACTCCTAAAAGCTACTGGGTTTGACTTCTTTTTCAAATAATCAAAGCTTAAATCTTAGCATAACAAACTGTTCATGTGTAGGTAGGGAGGAAGATATTCCATTAGGCTATTATCTAACAATCACACAGCCAGCGGCATTTCACTTCAGTGTACTGTCTAAATATCTACATCTCCTAATTTCTGAAGAGTGTTAAAAGTTGCTTGGAGAGGGTAAAAAAGAAGACGATGCAGTTGAACAAAAGTGTGACAGACATGCATAAATCGTGGTTAGGTGTTGGGTGTTAAAAACAATAAGATTGGCAAACAAAAGACTGAATAAATAAACTAAATAAACTTGCTAAGATTGACACCTGATAACAGGTAACAACCCGTGAATAACACAATGCATTGTCTCTGTTCAGGTGTGTTCTTTAGATGTCTTTTGAATAAGAATAGAGTCTGGACAAAAAAGTTCCTGTGTCTTTGTTGTTCTAAGAAAACTTACGAAGACTAGAACATGAAGCAAGTGACACAGGGAACTCCTACTGTACCAGTATGACATCACATGTGACCTTTACTCCATAATTTGCACCAGCCACATGTGACTGTTTAATACATTTCACCAGAATCTTTGGCTGCTGAATAAATACATGGAGTAGAATTTACTAGAAATTGGCAATTTGTGATCACAAATCTGTTATTCTTCTATTGCTGGTTAAACCCTTTTGGCAAATAAGTTGGTCAACATTTGGCTAATTCCTACTTCTTTTTTTACCAACCCTACGAGTAGCTATATAAACATGATGAAAATTGATCCAAAAAATGGCAAATAAAACTCACACAGAGAGATGCCAACTTTACTAAATACATACTGTATGTAGTGAGTTTACCATTAGGGAATTAGATGTTGGATCACTACACAAACATGTTTAACTAAACAAACATCAGCACAATTGTGCCAGGTTTTAGCTAATTTGCTGCGGCAATTTGCATGACAAATCTCCTCTCCTCCCTCCAAGCAGACGTGGGGTGGAAGATCGTAACCTTTCTGAGTGGACTAATCTCCAAGCAGATGTGGGGTGGACAGGATGTTTCCTGAGCAGCCCTCTACCCTTGAAAAGCCTGCTGGTTGGAGACAAGTGTCCACCCCCACTTCTCAACTAGTGTGATACTAGTACTGGATAACACCCCTTGGTGTAAAGCTTGTGAGCAGAAACAGGAAAACCCCTGACTCCCGGAATGCCAGGGCAGGGATCGAACCCACGTCAAACCCGGGCCGCCATCTTACAACACCAGCATGCTAACCGTTAGGCAAAAAGGTCCAGGACACATCAGACTGGGTTAGTTAGCGGTGCTTTTACCCCACTGTAAGACTGGGACAGTACTACACTACACCACTGTAACGTTACTGCACTTGTGTGACCTTGTGAGAACAAAACCAGCAGCCCAGTGGAACAGCTGGTGTACCTAAACAACTGTAACTGCTTGGTTTTAGAATAAATTATTATTTATGATTAACGATAAAAATTAGACTTCTAACCGGCATCTGTAACACGTACGGTGAACACTGGATAGGAAATACTAGTACATGTAGCTGTAAGGCAATATAATAATTTGCATAAGAGTAGTCCAGCGGTCTGAAACTCGTCCCCGCTATGAAATTATGATGCTCCATGCACGGGACCAAGCAGCTCTTTCGGCGCAGTGGCGACGCTAAAGCAGTAGTAAGCACTCCACCGTTAGGCTGGCGAAATAAATGATACCGGTACAGAAAGGAAAGCCCAATAAAAACGGCCACAAAGACGTCAAAAAACAAGCCAAGAGACCAAACCTCTACTCGCGGTCAGACCTTCTGATAACCGTCCCGCCCTTGGCCCGATCCCGACATGGGACGTTTTTACTTACACGATTCCCCCGGAAAACGCGTCGTCTGCTCCGCTTTCCCGCGCTTTCTGTACGTCCATCTTTTACACCAGACGGTAACCCACACCTCCCGACAGCGCACGCATTCGGCACGATCTTCTTCTGACCGACAGATTCACGCGAAACTTTCAGAAGTTCTTCAATAACTTTCAACAAAACAGGCCCTGTCCTCCGTCTTGTCATCTGAGTACTGTACAACATCCAAACGTTAACAGTATGTTATTTATTAGACAGTCGAGCCGTGACGCAGCACAAGAAGCAAAACAAACAAAAAATAATGAAATAATATGTTCTTTGATTAATGTGAAAATACTTTGTTTACGAAGACTATAGATGTTTTACGTGTAAAAGAGAGAATACGTATGTTAGCGTTTTGCTGCGGTCTAGGTTCGGCCCGCTTGCTGAGGGGGTCGCCTGCACGTGGGGTCATTGACCCCGAATTTGGCGCGAACAACAACAACAAATCCCGAAACCCACGGCCGATGTGCTAGTAGCCTGCTAGTAGCAAAATGGACACGTATGTAGTATAAGATTAATCGAGGGAATGTTAGTCTCGGAAAGCACACTGAAATTGTGACTGCCTAGACAGGATACCGAGCCTTTTTAATTACAGATCATTGCACTTGTGGGATAGTCATGGGGCAGGATAGCCGCGGCGACTATTGCAGGGCTTCTCTTGCTTGCAGTCTTTAATGTAAAAGACTGGAAGCAAGAGAAGCCCTGCAACAGTCGCCGCGGCTATTAAGGCAAGAGACAACCGTAGTCAAGCTAGCAGACACCCTGCCTGTCATTGCAACATCATCTCTGCTACAGAAACTGCTATCATAAAGCAGGGAAGGAGTCAAACAATACCCAAAGTGTAACGTCCATGTGCCATGTGTCATCTCTGTGTATCAAATGTTTGATACAAGCTGATACCACGCATGTAGCAGCTTGTACAAGCGCCCTCTGGCGGGAGCTCTAAGCAAACCCACCTAGTCGTTTAAAACGACACGAGGGACAAAATACGGCAGTATAACGAATTTTGAATTGCTTGATGGGTGAAAACATACAAACAACTCAACAGTGACATAAAATGAAGTCTCAAAGGGCTTTTTAATCCGACCACAGAAGAGGTTTTCGTTGTTATTTTTTCTTAGGAAAGAAGGAAATTTTGCAACCATATGTAAGGCAATGAATTTATTTATTCATTCATTTCTGTAATAAAGCCCGACTATGTCCATTTCCAACATCCTGCTGCTGGTTAGAAGTCACTATTTTTACGCTCCCAGCCTCTGCTTGGAGATGGGGAGATACACGTATCCCATCAGGCTCCAGGGCTGTCCGCCATGTTGAGTGCAGCTGACGATCGGACCTAAAGTCGTCTGCAGCTGGATTCTGAGGTAAAACTCGCTTGTTTTTCTCACGTTTCCTCTGGTGGGTGTATTTTACGCCAGGCTCGGACCCGGCCCGGTTACTGAGAAGGCTGGTGCTGTTGTTTCCCCGTTCGGAGCGAGTTTGGGACGGTTTTGCGCGGGCGGGAAGGAGGGAGGGCGCCCGGCAGGGACTACTGAAGAAACCTGCGTCAGATTTTCCACAACACGGAAACGCGGGTTTCCTCCGTCTTTCAGCGGCTCCAAGTCCAGGAATTCCCGGTGTTTGGGCGACCCCTAAATCCCCAAATCCTTCGCAGTGACCCAAGTGCCATGTTCTTGTTTTGCGAGGCCCCGATGTCTCTTGTTTAGCCTGTATTTTTGTGTTGGCGGGCGCCGATTTCGGCATGTGAACTACCGTGCGTTTTCCGGTGGGCATTAGTCTTACACACGCAGCCAGGACAGGTGACATCCGGTCTGCATCTGTCCACACCTTTACAAACTCAGGATTTCCTACTACCCTGGTTATAACAGTAATCTACAGAAGATGGTACAACACTACCGGGTCTGTACCGTTGTAATTTGTGTTTCCCTTCCCTGATATTCCCCAGCCTAGGTGAGAATTTATTCATGGCTTGTGAATTGAGATTATGATAAGAAGTGCGAAGAATGGATTAATATTTAAAGGACCTGATAAGTACTATTTGATTGCTAATGCTAGTGTTTCACGGTTGCATACGGTACCTAGGCAGATCATTCACACCCAGTGGTTGGGGCCTGTTTGCTGAGAATGTAGATCCAAGGTAAACATGTAGGTTTTCCAGCCAAGAGCAGGTTTCTACTAAATTCTAGAGATCCGATTCAGGTTCCTCTGCCGACATAGACCAAAAAAACAGGATTAACCAAAATCCAGGTTTTGACAAAATATGATATAAAGAAAATTAAATCAGCTTCTCTTTCCAATGCAACTTCTTACATACGAGAAAAGAACAAGGAAGAGTCATGACTACAATATCACTTACTATCACTCCAGGATTTGGAGTGTTCAGATGTGTGTTTTTTCCTAGAATTGTTATCCTAGAGTGGAACTCAATATCACCAAGCCCCTTAGGGACATTCTTACTGGATAGCTCTAGAGTTGGATGTTAGATGTGCAAATGTGAAGCTGGTAGGTTATACAGAAGGCGGTAATACAGATGCAGATATTGTACAGTCATATTACTGGCTATCCTGAGTTGTGACATGTTTCTGTTGAGCAGGTATACGCAGGTTATACAGAAGGGCAATGATACAGATATTGTACTGTCATCTTGGGCATAGCCAATCCTGAGTTGTGACACATGTTCCTAACTGATAGCATCAAGGCAGCATCTGGAGGGGCTGCCAGGCAGCCATAACTCAGGTGACCTTGTTGGAACTGTGATTGCCCCAGGTGCAGCTTACTGCTGTATGGCTGTTTTATTATGATCATTATAATGGTTTATCAAGAATTATCTCTGACAGGATCTTCTGTGATTTGGTTTTATTCTAGGCAGTTGTCAAAATTACAAATGTATTTGTTGAGAGTAGTTAGATAAAAGTGATATTCCAGCATACCATTACCAGTTTACTTGCTTGGGACTAGCTGTTATATTTAAAGGAGTACTAACCTCCAGAAGGAGGTGCTATATTTCGACAGGCATTTATTTTTGGAAGTGAAAAATGCATATTATTTTACAGTATACAATTAAATGCCCATTTTGTGCGCAAGTCTTAAAACGCATCGAATCGAGGACAAACTCTCCAAATACCCTCAAAACTATCCCAGAATACACCACGCTACCCCATTGGTGTCCATGTTTTAAACAAAAAGTTACGTTACAGACCTCATTTCGGGGGCGATAAGAAAAATTCGTACCGTTTTGTGTTCTTTGGTATCTTACCAACCATTGCCCTTCTTCGTGTCCTTATCGCCCCTCATTTATGCCGCAAATATTGACGATGACAAAAACGGCGTAATCTAGTTATCTTTTTCAAAAGTGGCGTAATCTAATTATCTGTTCAAGTAATACTTACATGCAAATTAGTTGAGAAAATCAAAACACGCAGGATGAAACTGGCGCCCACTGTATTCGACATCCTGATATTATAATATCCAAGCCACAGGTCAAGCAAAGCAAAGCAAGTAATTTCTCAATAATCAGCTTGTTAGTGTGCTTGTCTCCTACCATTTTCGCAAAAAAATGTTTATGTTGACCTGAAGTGTATGAGTATTGCGTAAGCCAGAGTTCCCGGATGTATCAATTGTGGTTCAGCATGGGGGAAAATGATATTAATATCACTTTACAAACACGCGCCGCGCAAGTCGTACAAGCGAAATTATGTAAAAAGTCCGCTAGTTATGTATTCATTGCAGCATGATGTATCGGAAAATAGCACTTCCTTCTGGAGGTTAGAACTCCTTTAATTAAGTGTTACAGACATTTCCAAAACATTCCCTATCGGCAGATGTACATGTAATAAGCCATTGGCAAATCCCTACTCAGAATAACACAAGGAACATGGGAGGGGTTTTCCATAGTTGAAATATTTCAGAGATTCCAGTTTGCTGCAGGGGGGCCGTCATCTTGTTTTCAGAGGAAAATTCCTTCCATATTCCGTATAAGGACCAATAAATAAATAATAACCGTATACAGACGAGTTTCGCTAGAGGATAAAGACTTGTAAATCCGGGATCAGACTGAAAGTAAACAGATTATGAAGCTGTTGATTAACTTGTTATAAAATGGTAATGATGAGTCATAATTTAAACCACAAGCTCAGGAATTCAGGATGTTTTGATGCAATCAGTCTTCTAACTGCAGATTTGCTAGGAATTAGGACAACAGAATGAAAGATAGTAGACAGTAGATATTCTGTTTTGTCCTGCTGGAACAATGTCATTACTAAGTGACATGATGATGATGCATTGATGCAATATGCGATAAGACTATTAAAGTCAATTTATTTCAATGTTTTTTGTATGATCCTGGGGCAGAGGACAGATTTGGGACCACACAGGTAGCTGTTTGGGTTCATATTCAGCTTTGTGCTGGCCTCTCCACTCCTGCCAGTTGGCTGGTGCGTAGTCAGCATTGTGCGTGTTCTCGTATTCTGCATTGTGGTGGCTCCTGGGCTTCTCCAGTTGCTGGTTTCCCCTGACAATAGCGTCACACAGACACATGGAGGTGCTGGACCACCTGGTGGGGAGGGGGGCACCCGCATTGTGTTCTCCATCAGGGGTCACACACTGACCTGTGTCTCACCCCACATTATAAACCAACTGGAGCAAATTAAAGCTAATTCTCTGACAGTTCCAAGGTTCGCTCCACCCCCCCTTCACACTTGCACAGCCACAGGACAGACAAGCAATACGCACAGTCGTGACTGGCATTTATTTTAGCCTGCCAGTTTTGTGAACAATTGCTTTGTTGGTTTATTATGATATTTTTTATGTATACAAAATTACAATATCTGATTTTATCAACATCTGTTGAGCTCTGGTACTCTTTCAGCTGATATGCCAAGAGTTTTTATTTGTATTTCTAATGTTTGTCACATCGATCTATTATTTGTGAGTTAGGGGAAACAACTGCAGTGCATCTGTGTACTATGTATTTGTAGGAATTTCGTTGGTGTGTGTACTACAGATATAAATTGGCATTAGGAGGGTAATTGACCGTACATAACGTCAATAACAAGAAAATTGGTGGCACAACCCCATGCCAGTTTATTTTCTTGGTTCATTGAAATTCCTGATTTACTTCGCTGTGTCTACCCGTGTACTGACTTTCTTTCCATGTTGATGTTTCTGTGCAGAAATTTGTATGATTATATCCAATAACCAACAGATTCCTCTGTTGTGGCCTTATCCAGAGGATTGCTACTGTACATGGATGTTTTGAATGATTGATTATGATTTCCTGCACTGTAAGATTCCGTACATTTGTGTGTGTGTGTGTGGTACCCTGGGAGTATGGAACCGAGTAGATTCCAGGCAAGCTTCCATCCATTTTGTGGCAGACTGTATCCATGTACAGTCTATTTAGGGAATTCCCAGGAATTGGCGGCAGTTCCTTGGGAATGCTGAAGAATGTCGCTGCTCCTCCAGGCTTCGCAATCTTATTTCCATTCGGAGGATTCCACAACCAAAGGCATTAATTTTCCACACCAAAGATCTTACTGTGATGGGCATGGGCGATTTGGGATTCCCAGTCTCTCAAGGCTGGAAATACCACATGTAAATCTCAGCTCTACTGGGCTGTGGGCTGTAGGTAAGATACATTACTGATGCTGAGACAAATGTGAGAGGGTCTGTGTTTGCAGAGGCTTATACTTGTAATTATTGCTTGGATGAACAATGTTTGCTTAAAATGGAAGGATAGAATTCTTGAATTTCACTTGAAAATTTAGAGGAATCTTACTGATCACCAGAATAGCAGGAAGAAATTATGACTAAATGTTATTTCTATATTTAGTTATTTATATGACATCTTTATTTTTTTACAGTATACAAATATTTTTTGGTATCTTGCTCAATTTAGTTTAGCACGGATTTTGAACATTGTTGAACAAAAAAATCTCACCTGAATCCATGCAATGCATTTGAGACAAGTCATTTAGCCAAAGAAAAGGTTTAGAATCCTACAGTACAAATGTATAATGTAGGGTACAAAATGCATTTCGAGTCATGTATGTCACTCTTAATCAAATGACACATTAATGATAATTAGGTAAGTGATGATAGAGCATGCTGACATGTGGATGGACTGTTTGTTTTTGTTACGGCCTGTGCATAAACTGTTGGCTCAGAAAACAAATCAAAGTGGGACACAATAACAGAACTGTGATGAACTGCTAACTCCAGTGGATGAAACTGCCATCATGGCCAGGAAATATGGGGCTGCCTGGTGGGAGTGGGACCACCTCTAACACTAACAGTCTCACGGGATCATGTAAAATATAGAAATTGGTGTGATGAGATTATGGAGGCAATAATGGGGTTCTCACCACTTCATCAGTGATGAAATTTGGGGCTGTCTGGAGCCAGTCTCCTCCAATATGCAGGAACTCCCCAGATACCAGACCACCTGATCAGCCAACATAATCATTCTGTTAGCACTGGGACTGATGCAGGGAATGTCAAAATTGTACTAAATATGCCACAGTTCCCACCAACACAGTATGTTACAGGGAACTCCCCAGCTACCAGACCGCCTGATCAGACAACACGGTTTGTTAGCACTGGGAAAAACTGAAAAACTGAAGCAGGGAGTCTGATCCCCGCCACTCAAAGCCCTCAACCAAACAACCAAATGTACAAGGAACTCCCCAGCCGCCTAGCCTGGGTGCCAGGCCTGGCCTTGAGGGCATCCTAACTTTCTACACAGCTACACTCTGCACTGCCTGCCCATAGCTCCTCGGCTCTAGGGCTAGCCTGGGTGCCAGACTGTTGCCAGGGCCTGTATACAGGCTAGCTCCTGGCTCTAGGGCTAGCCTGGGTGCCAGGCTGCTGCCAGTGCCAGTATATAGGCTAGCCCCTCAGCTACAGGGCTAGCCTGGGTGCCAGACATGCCCTTCAGGGCATTCTGACTGATGTCCAACCACAACTTCCCACACAGCTATCTCTGCACTCCCTGCCCATCAACCTTCAGTGCAACACAAATATTGTTGCAGGTTACCCCCACCCTGTCCATCCCAGCCCTTTATCCCAGCAACCTGATACCAAACTGGCAGCTTCTAACCCTAAATATTTACCCTAATGCTTACAGAGATATATGGTGTGTCAGTAGGGTTTCTGTATTGCATGATTTACCTGGGAGCCTGGCATGGCCAGTAATGTGTGTACAGTAAATACGGACGGCTTTCAGCATCTACAGTAGCCTGGATGCCAGACCCATAGCACACTGGGCCATAATATCCAGGTTAGCACACTTATATACTTTGGGCCCTGTGTCCTATGTGTGTGGCATCCAGGCTACCGTAGTCTGCAGCAAACACAATATGTACCGACATTGTCCAGCAGAATTTGCTTCAGAATCTAGTAAACTATAGTTATACCTGACAAATAATAAAGTCTGCTACTTGTATCTCTAAGTTAGTCTAACAACACATGCGAAGTCATTTTCCATGATAAAAGAGAAGTACAAAGTCATCCAAACTACTGTAATTCTAGTGCCAGAAGCTGTGAGATTCCCACACTCCATAGGGAAATCCATGGAACCATGTTATCAGCCTTCTCCATCCAATCTTGCAAGGAGAAGGTCTGATATGTTTCAGGCTAAAACCTGCCAGACTTGGACTTGGCTGGAAATAGCCATTTTAAGGTCTAATTTCCTTGGGTAGGTCATCCCAATTTGGTTTCAATCCGTCCAGTGCCACATTTGCGCATCCACAATCCCAGTAGAGGGGCTATAGCTGTGTCCCTGGTCCTCATATTTCATGGGTAACTTCAATTTAAATTCCTGTATTGTCCAGATAAATGTCAGTAGTCTCTCTGCATCTGCTTGTAGAACTGTGTGAGTCAGCTGTTGATCCCTGTCAGGGGGACATCAGGTTAATGAAACTTCATTTGCAAAATCATGCCTGAAGGTTTTAATGTTTTTACAATCAAGACTAGTATGATACTCATTGCAATACAGTAACAGGAGACAGGTAACAACTGTCTGGAAAAACTTCTACTTCTATTTCTACTACTACGCTAGCTATTATGGGGTTCGACTTCTTCTTTGAAGGCAGTGTTTGATGTAAGGTTGACAGGCTGTGTTTGATGTACATGTAGCCTGGATGCCAGGCACACTGGGGATGCCAGGCACACTGGGTATTACTTTGAGCCCAGTGTGCTATCCCAGTGCGCTATGTGTCTGGCATCCAGGCTATGTTTGATGTGATGATGACAGGCTGTATTTGAGTGTGTTTGATGAGTTTGGACATCTGTAACATGTTTGAGAATGTCAAACACTCAGCAGCTTGCTGGAGGGTTAACATCTCTGCCATAAAGTGCTCTTCCTGCTTCCTACTCAAACCCTGTGAAAAGGCCCTGCAGCCTGTGTAGCATACATGTAAGTGAGCTGAAAAGGCCTTGCGGCCAGAGTAACATTCACTCCCAGAAACTGATTTTTCCATCATGTACAGACGTCCCCACAGGCTGTGTTTTTATGTTGATCTTCAAGTTCAGTATTATTATATGTTTACCGAAGGAAAACATATTGTTTTTGCTCAGTTTCTTCTTCTCCAAACAAATAAGGTCAGTGGTAACTAGTGCTTGGTTGTGTATCATGTTGCAATTTTATAGCAGGAGGGATTTAGACTGCAGTCTAACCATAGTATATGAATGTGTTTGTGTAAGAATTTACAGAGCATAGTCTGACCATATGCGAAGGTAAACATTATGCATTTAATTTGCAAATGTTACCTTATAATGATTTATAATTTTTTTTTTAAACATCTGAGAACCAACCAACGAACTCTGTGTGGCCATATCCCTTCCCCTGTGTTACTGTGTTAGTGCGTCCCCGGTGCACAGATGCATGCAGACATGAAGGATGTTTTATTCCATTTGCCTGAAACTGTTCTGCAGCTTTCTGACAGCCCTGCAGCCTCCATCCATC
Source organism: Branchiostoma belcheri (assembly GCF_001625305.1). Lineage (NCBI taxonomy): Eukaryota > Metazoa > Chordata > Leptocardii > Amphioxiformes > Branchiostomatidae > Branchiostoma > Branchiostoma belcheri. Next base: position 65,700 of record NW_017803860.1, on the reverse strand, counting down.
TGCAGTAAAGTGCTGCGTACTTTTCTCGTACGTCTCCTGTTCCAGCTTTTCCCCTGAGCAATGGGCACATGAGGGATGTCAGGTTGGGCCTAGGAAGAAAAATACTGTGTTTCTTGTTTCCCGACCTACCCTAGAAAAAAATGCAGTCTGCCTTTTTTGTTGGACCCCTGCAAGGGACATGAATTTTTCGAGCTGATCAACCTTTTCTAGCTCCATATTCTGACACCTGAGTGATACGTTGGCAATAAGTTTTACAACATTGTAATTTAAAATATAACTTATCAAGTGTGCTCATTAAATTTTGTTAAACTGTATTACGATATATTGGATCACTAGAGATCGCCAAAGTCTAAAGAAAAAAAAAGGAAAGAAAATAGATAATCCCTACCTTTGGACCCTAATTTTTTAGGACTGAAATGTAGAAAACACATCTGTTTCCCCCTAGGCCTTGCAGCTTTATCCCCGTAGCGCTGGACACATGAGGCATGTCAGGTTGGATGCCATTATCGCGTGCAGGATTACTCTGCTGTACCTGATGTATGGGGATGACTCTGCTCTGGCAAACGTCCCCCTGATATATGGGCATGTCCAGGGGAGACCAAGGCTGCGCCTCTCTGGGATAACTGTGCATCTCAGATGGGAGAAATACTGGCACCAACAGTGGAGAAGAGAACACATGGGGTACCTGTGAACACCTGTGAACACTGAACACTTCTGAGTCTGAACACTACATGGGTCACCTGTGAATACTGGGACACTTGTGAACACTTGTAGCTACATAGGCACTTGTGAACACCTGAGACACCTGTGAACGCCAGAGACACCTGTTAACACCTGAGGCACCTGTGAACACCTGAGACACCTGTGAACACCTGAGACACCTGTGAACACCTGAGACACCTGTGTACACTTGTGACACCTGTGAACGCCTGAGACACCTGTGAACACATGTGAACCCTGGGACACCTGCAAATACCTGTTATCACCTGGGACACCTCTGAACACCTTGGGTACTTTTGAACACCTGTGACCTCTGATTTTAAATACTGGGCAGAAATCAGCCCAAGGACACCCATACTACATGATATAAACAGTTGTCTTTGCCTGTAAGCTATGTTCCAATTTTCCACAGGTCTATTCGGGCATGCAGTGTTCGTGTAGCGTGTAGTGAATACTGTACCAGGGGTGGTGATCTTCATAGTTGTCATGCAGATGGAAAGAAGAAGATAAACACGTTGCCTGAGCATGAACCGGAGCTGTGTTCATCTGTGCAGAGACTGATAGAGATTATGGAGGGTAATTGTGCAAAGATGACACTGACAAACATCTAGATAGGCAAAAGGGCAAGACATGAATCGCTAACGTTCAAGAAAGGAATGCTTTTTCTTGCAAATTGGCAAGGCTCCAGACTGGTACTTTCAAGCACTATCAAGTACAGGACAAGAGAATGGATGGATTCTGGAGTTGGAGATGCATCAAAGTTTTTAACTTGGAGTTCTCTTTAGAAGTTAGAACAGTCGAGCCATGTTTCATACAGGCCATCAGGAAAGTGGCAGACCTGGAAAGTATGACTCTTTTATGTTAGCCAATCAATATGTAAGTTACGTCGGTGAAGGTTAGACATCCAGGTAATAAGATATGCCTAAAACAGTTACCCAAGCAACTGGATATAATTTTGGAGACCGTTTCTAAAATCAAATCTACTGGCTTGAGTAACTGTTTTTTTTTCCAAATATTATAGTCAGACTTATAATCAGACGTAGCTCCCTGCATGTTTAGTTGTTACAGCATTTTTAGCTGTGCAGCCAGGAATTTTCCATTTCCCTTTGTTGTCAGCCGAGGCGGTTAGAAAATGGAGGCGGTTAGAAAGTGGAGGCGGTTAGAAAGTGGAGGCGGTTAGAAAGTGGAGGTGATTAGAAAGTGGACCGTATCAGGGTGAAATCTTGCGGCTAACGTCAGGCCCATTTAGCCGGTAATGGCGCAGTTTTCCCCATGATCACCGGGAGTGAAGTCCACGGTCGTGTGTTAGATGGGCAGGGTGATACTTGTGTACAGTGGCAGGGTGATATATTATACCTGTACGGTTTGGTTGTTATCTAGATAGCAGTGTTCGAAATACATTTCTGAGCCAGGAAGCACAGAGTGCTACCTAGGACAAATACTAGGTAGCGCATCAGAATTTTAGGTTGCCGTGGAATGTATATACTTATACATGTATTATGTAGATATACGGGACTCTAAGGTATACAAGACAAGGATACAAGCAAACCTGTAAAACATCTATTCAGGTGTACAGGAGACAGTTTGATCTCTGGTATGTACAATGAGGCTTGGATGAAGGCTTAGGACAGCCTGACCTACATGTACTTGTAAGAGGTGGATGCAGAACCTTCAGGTCAGGTTGACCTGATGACTGGTGACACCTTGACCCTTGACCTGATGACATGACACCTTGACCCTTGACCTGATGACTGGTGACACCTTGACTGCTGTTCCACTGAATTCCGCAGAATTCCTGAGATGTTGGAGGTAAACTGGACCATCTGTTGTGACTGTCACTCCGATTGTCATGGCTGGCATCAAGGCCTCAACTGGTGCACTCTTCTCAATAGCCTGGGGGGGGGGCACTAATTTACGCAGGGGGTGTCCAGTAATGTGCAGATCAAGGGGGCTGTCCAGTAATGTCCAGAGGGGACTGTCCAGTAATGTCCAGAGGGGACTGTCCAGTAATGTCCTCCTTGGGTACAGGACAAAGTCCCTGAGCTTCTCAAGGTGGCTGGCTGATGTATTAGCCCTGAGAAAGGTCTGGTATCCAGGCTACAATGTACATACTTGTCATCTCCAAGCAGATGCTACGGTGGCAAGACAGTATCCAACGGTATCTGAGTATCCATTGGCCACCAAACTTTCAGTGATGGACACTCCTCTGGCCAATTGGATACTGAGATTACATACATGCAGCCCTGCCCTGGAGTGAGCTGGGACTGAGTCAGTCTTGTCTGGTCCTCATTTTGTCAGACAACATTCCTGCTGACAGTGCTGGGCCCAGGTGAGGTCACATGGATTTTGAGGTCTTCTTTTCTTCCTAAAGTTCATGTGTTTGCATACGTGTACTAACGTCATTTACTACAAATGCAATTTCTCATACCCCTTAGAAATCAACAGCTACAACTTGTCTTTGGTACTTTGTTCTTTAATTTTGCCATTTTCATCTTTGTCCAGAAACTTTGCAATGGGCTAATCACTTACATGTAGCTTTATACTGAAACATGTAGGTCTTGGGGGCAGACTTTTGAAACCTGGAATGTATTATGAAGTTACCGTGTGCCTCATTATCAATTTCAACAATTTTGCCAGAAACTACCCTGAAGCTTTAGGCAAAAGTTCTCAACCTGGAAGTTATTATAATGTTTGTGCTATTTTGTGCTATTTATGGTCCATTAGAAGGTCCCCATCTGAAACATGACAACACCAGGTCATGTGTTTATGAAAGCCTGAGTTGTTGAGTTGTAAATGGCTGTCCTAGGTAAGTGGGGGAGGCTGACTGTTGGCTAAACTGTTTGGGTTGTGAAGTTCAGAAGGTGGCATGATGTGACTCCCACTCACTTTGTAGTGACAAGTGTGTAACACAGACCAGCTGTGGGGATATTGGGGGCAAGCTAGCCTCCATAGCACGCCAAAAACTGGGGGTTTGGGGGGTCTTCAGGGTCTTTGGGAGCTTTTATGTGCTATTTTCTGATTGCATAGTACAGACAACATGGCCGGCCTGGTTGAATTACCCCTGTCTTTAGAACTGGGCTTTTCAGAAAACAGCGGAAGACCAGCAAACCCCCAGTTCTATAAGCCTGCTACAGAGGCTAGGAGCTAGCCTGGGTGACTATTTTGTAAATAGTTGCTCAGGCCTAGTGCAGTGTATTAAACTCCAAGCAGATGATACGGTGGCAAGACATGTACAGTATCCACCGGCCAGAGGCTTAGCCACTGAAGGACACTCCTCTGGCCAATGGATACTGCCTTGCCACCGTAGGATCTGCTTGGAGATTAGAGCAGAGTGGAATAGTGAAATATTTGTGCTAGAGACCAAACATGCTACAAACTACCTGTACAGTTATTATATAGTTATAGTCAGCTTGTGCCATGTGCAGGGTCGATAAAAATGGGTATAAAAGTGGCCTGGCAAAATGAACCTGACTCAGGAAATTGAATTCGATCACAAAGTGATGATTTGTCATTATTGTGGGGGCAGTGAAACCTGCGAGTGGGGAGGGTAATGGTGCAGAAACAAGCTTCCAGCCACAAACTCAACTCTTTATGGTGGCGTGGGAGTGCATTTCTTACTGTTCATTTTTTACCATATTTCTGGTTTTCTGCAATATGGGATTTATATTTATAAAATTATATGCAGAAAATTGCACTTTGCTTATTTGATGTGACTGAGTAAAATTAGCAGGTGGTTGTTTGAAGTTCCTGTAGTGATGACTTAGAGTGTACGAGAGCACGTTATTGCCTTATATGGCTTTTATATCTCCTTTAAGTATTAAAAATCAGATAGATGCAATTCCCTTCCACTTGTGAAGATTGAAGCATCCCAGAAGCTAAAATTCCATCAATGCTTCCTGAAAGCCGCTTTTATTTCCACCTGAATATTTTATGTCTCGTGTCTGTTTCTTCCCCATCATAACCAAATAAAGAATTCAATATTTATGTGGCTCGGATCCCGTTTAGGCAAAACTGGATCAAAGAGTTTCCATGGATTGATATTGAGGAATCTTAGTTGGGCTTGCTGTGTAAGACGATAGGGATCAGTTTTCTCACTCATATCAATATCGTGCCGGTTCCTAAGTACCTTCCTATCCTGGACCATCCTTCAAACCTCCCACTGCCTCGCCTGGCCAGGGTCCATGCCTAAAGCAGAAACAAGCCCGGCACCAGATACGGGGCTCAAAATACTGGGTGCATGTCCACCCTACTGGCTAGTGCACCCAGAATTAAGGTTCACATGCACCCAGTACTTCCAGCCCTGTAATGTGAACATTCTGATATAGGATGCCCCAGTACTGGCATGTATATGTGCATGTGTACTGGCATGTATTATGTGTTTTTCATGTACATTGTGTCCTGTGCAGTTTGATGTGTACATTCTGCAGTGATTTGTGGACATGAGAAGTGCATGCCATAACTAAGCACGAGTGTTTTTAAAAGGCCATAACTGGATGCAGGGATGTGCCATTAGTAGATAAGGCGCCCGCTTTAGTGGCCATGCTTTATACACGTCCTGTTTACTCTGACAGCAGCGATGCTCCCGATTGTTTAAACATCTCAAACTCACGAAGATTTACAGGTGCCATTTAGGGTTATAAAGTCTGCAGAGGGCATAGAAGTAAGTACATATCTGTGAATAGCAGGCATGAAGAGTGCACTGTTGTATCTCTGTAAGGGCAGAGGGTTTGGCAACCAACTCCACATGCCTTCATGCTATAACTACATACATGTGCCTAGGGCTTGAAATTCATTTTTGGAAATAGGTGCACTGGTGCAAATATTTTGGGTGCACCGTAAAAAATGAAATGAGTAAAGTGTCAAAAGCTAATTATGTTTCATTTCCAAAGGAAAGTACTACAACAATATTTTTGATATTATTTTTCTGACAATTGGATGTTAAGAATTCGCTGAATTCTAATAGATTTAATATCTTGACATATGAAAACCTAAGAAAATATTTGGGTGCACTGGTGCACTTACAGAAAAAAATTGGGTGCACAGCTCCAAATTTGGGTGTACAAAAGTGCTCATGCACCCAGTATTTCCAGCCCAGTATTTCCAGCCCTGTACTGTGTACCTACATGTAAGTCTGTTGGTGCTGTCCTTAGTGCTGAAAGAACATTATTGACCGAGCTGGAAACACATTTCTTCTGTTACCTGCAATACTGAAAGCACGTTTTCAATAATCGTACCTGGCCTTGGTAAAACTTTCTACAAAATGCTGTTAATTGTCTGAATGGTTGTCCATAATTTACATTTTTTACCTGCTATCTAGAAAACTCCTTTGAGTTGCAGCTTACAGGTTTGCATTTCTGATGCTGAATTTGCATACAAATGAGGCATAGATCAATTAACAGCTGAAGTCGAGTGAGGAGAGTGATTAGTCACACTAACGAACAGTACTAACGACCAATTTAGCAAGATTGTCCTGGAGATAAACGTTACGCGGCTGGCTGCTTTCTGTGGAAACTTGTGTAATTACAGAGCTGATATATCTGCAGTTTACATGAGATGTTATGTCGGTAAAGGTTAGACTTGTAATGTAACACTATTACCATTTCTGCCCCCCCCTCCATAATTATATAAGGTGGTCCAGTCCAGTTCTGTGTCTGAAAAAAATCAATGTTTCCACCAAAGTACAGCCTCTCCCTTTTCTTTCCTTGGCACCAGCCAGCTACACCCCCTCCGTAAGGTGGTCCAGTCCAGTTCTGTGTGTGAAAAAATCAATGTTTCCACAGAAGCACAGCCTCTCCCTTTTCTTCCCTGGCACCAGCCAGGCTGTGGTGGAATGAAGAGAATTGATCAGGAAGGAGAGAAAAGGGAGGTTTGGATCTGCGGACCTGCCGTGAAATTACCCTGTCTGCTCCAATTTGAACCCTGCTCGGCCTGTCCAGGGGCGAACGCTCCCTCAGAAGCTGTTCTACATCCCCTGCTTCGTTAGTTCTGTTTGCTTAATTATAACGTTAATTATCTGGGCTGGTCCGTTCAGGATTTGATTGGAGCAGGAAAGATTTTTTTTACTTCTAGCCCAGCTTTATCTTATTATGTATGTACCTTTAATCTCAACTAGGAAACTGAAAATTTAAATTGTCTTGCATTGGGAAATTATTAAATAATTTTTCTTACCAATCTTTTCCCCTGAGCTTACTCCATCCCAATCTAACACCTTGGCTTTGTGAGTTACGGATGCATGGAACATCACTCCTGGGTACAAAATGTAGTCTTAGCAATTCTACATGTCTGAACCCAGACTGTCTACCTCTGATAACTGACTTTGTTCAGCATTCATATTGTTAACATAACTATGTTTCCCTAATGCAGGAACTTTGAGTGTATTGCTTGTCTGTCAGCATTAAGGACAAGCCGGTTATGTCTGATACTGATAGCTGGCATTAACTGTCATGATACCATTACATGATAAAGCATGACAAATACAAAATTGCCCAAATGCACAAAATACTTTTATTCATGGCTTGTAAGTTGTAGATGTGCTCTTAGTAACAATATTAACATTTGTCTGTATAACTGCAGGTTGGGATATTGTAGTCATAAAACGATAATATCACTGAAAGCAGTGAAATGAGTTTTTATGACAAATACAATATCCCCAAACGCACAAAATTGTACTGTGCTCTTGTTGCCAGCAGGCACTGTCTAGTGCTGATAGTGGCTACTGTACCCATAATGATGATATCACATCACACACAATTGTGTTCATGAGAAATGCAAACTGCCCAAATGTGGGTGGTTTGGCCAGTGCCAGCATCAGTCCTACCTCAGTAGAAGCCTAGCTGGGAGAGGCTGATACCAGCATTAATGGCAGTGATACTATCAGCAGTAGTTACTGACAAACCAGAGTAGGGAATACAGCATTAATGACAGTGATACTATCAGCAGTAGTTACTGACAAACCAGAGTAGGGAATACAGCATTAATGGCAGTGATACTATCAGCAGTGATGTTCGTCCATCGCAGTCGATGATGACCCCAACTTCAGTCCTTGTGTGTCCGGGTGTGGCTGACGAGCCCAATTCTAGCCCGGAAGCACCTGCCGCAGACGTCACACTTGTGCTCAGGTAGTGGTTGCAGAGACGGGTTTTTCTCTCTCGCCTTTCGTGCCTCCCGCTTACTGACAGCCAGGCTGATGCGACGACGCTCAGCAAGCTCGGCGCCCTGGTGGACTAGTCTGCGCCACTGGTGACGGTCAGTGGCAGCGTCCTCCCAGTTTTCGACAGGAATGCTGAGGCTCTTCAGAGTTGCCTTGAGGCTGTCCTTGAAGCGGAGCTTGGGGCGGCCCGCTAGCCTTTTGCCTTCAGCCAGTTCCCCATACAGCAGCATTTTGGGTATGCGGCTGTCGTTCATCCGTCGGACGTGTCCTGCCCACCTTGCTTGGGCTTTCTCTATGAGGGTGTGAATGCTGGGCATGTTGGCACGGGAAAGTACCTCCGTATCTGGGGTGTGGTCTTGCCAATGAATTTTAAGGAGTCTACGAAGGCATGTTGTGTGGAAGTGATTTAGTTGTTTTGCATGTCTTCTGTAAACTGTCCAAGTCTCACAGGCATAGAGAAGAGTAGTAATGACTACTGCCTGATTACACTTTAAGTTTTGTGCTGAGCTTGATTCCCCTTCGGTCCCAGACATTGCGTCGAAGTCTCCCAAAAGCACTGCTGGCCTTAGAGATTCTGCCGTTCACTTCCTCATCTATGTTTGCCTGCCGTGACATGGTACTGCCCAAGTAGGTGAACTTGTCCACAGGGTTTAGGACTTGGCCATGAACTGTGACACAAGGTTCCTTGTAAGGTTTGCCGGGACGTGGTTGGTACAAGACTTCCGTCTTTTTGGTGCTGATGATGAGACCAAAGTTGTCACAAGCCCCAGAGAACCTGTCGGTTGATACTTGCATATCCTGTCCGCTTGTGGCATTAAGGGCACAGTCATCGGCGAAGAGGAAGTCTTTCAGGACTGTGTGCTTCACCTTCGTTAGCGCAAGCAGGCGACGTTGGTTTAGTAACTTCCCGTCTGTTCTGTATTTGATGTCTATTCCCTCCTTGGTGCCGTGAAAGGCATCAGTCAGCATGGCTGTGAAGACAATACTGAATAGGGTTGGTGCCAAGACACACCCTTGCTTCACTCCATTGGTCACTGGAAAGGCTGTGGAGGTTTCTCCATCGTCTTGGACACGGGCTGTCATACCTTCATGGAACTGTCGTATCATGGAGGTGAAGCGTTCTGGGCAGCCGAACTTGGCCATGATCTTCCATAGCCCTCTCTACTCACCAAGTCAAAGGCCTTAGTTAGGTCGATGAAGGTGGTGTATAGATCCTTGTGTTGTTCTTGACATTTCTCTTGGAGTTGTCTGGCTGCAAAGATCATGTCCACTGTGCCTCTGCCAGCTCGGAAGCCACACTGGCTCTCCGGAAGGTGACCTTGTTCAAGGTGTTTGATGAGGCGGTTTAGAAGGATTCTTGCTAGGATCTTGCCGGCTATGCACAAGAGTGAGATGCCACGATGGTTGTCGCAGGACTGACGGTTTCCTTTCCGTTTGTAGATGTGTACAATAGAGGCATCTTTGAAGTCCTGGGGGATTGTACCTTTCTCCCACATGGCACAAAAGATGTCAGTTAGCTTCTGGGTTAGCACATGTCCTCCAGACTTGTATACCTCGGCTGGAATGCCATCGAGGCCTGGCGCTTTTCCGTTGCTCATTTGGCTGATGGCCTTCTGAGTCTCGGAGAGGGACGGCAGTATATCCAGCTCTTGGTTAACTGGGATCTGTGGGAGACGTTCAATAGCTGCATTGTTGATGTTGGATGGGCGGTTTAGGACAGCTTCGAAGTGTTCAGCCCACCGATCCAGAATCTTGGCTCGATCTGTGATGAGTGTTGCCCCATCAGCACTAAGGAGAGGGGACGAGCTTGAGGCTTGGGGTCCATACAGTGCTCTAATTCCGTCGTAAAAACGTTTAGAGTCTTTCATGTCAGCATAGGCTTGGATTTCATCCGCTTTTTGCTGAGCCAGTCATCCTGCATCTGTCTGAGACGGTTCTGAACCTCTCTACGAATGTTAGTGAAGGCAGTCTTTTTGGCAATTGATGCAGGGTCGTTCATGGCGAGTCTGTGGAGATGGTGCTTTTGAGCCAGTAGGGATGAAATCTGTGGGTCGTTCTCGTCGAACCAGTCTTGGTTCTTCCGCTTTGTTGAACCCAGGTGCTCAAGGGCTGTTGAATATACAGTTTTCTTGAGTGTCGACCAATCGTCCTCCACAGAGGATTCACCCATGCGGAGATCTTTCAGTTTTCTGTTGAGATCATTAGCAAGCTCTACTGAGGTCTCCTCCTGCTTTGAGTTTTGGTAGTATCCAGTCTCTTGCAGGTCTTTTTTCCCTGAGGACGTCTTTTTGGCTGGATACGAAGTTTGACTCTGGACACGATCAGCCGGTGGTCTGTCCAACATTCGGCTCCACACATAGCTTTTGTGACCAGTACGTCCTGTCTGTCCTGTCTCCTCGTGATCACGTAGTCGATCAAGTGCCAATGTTTTGATCGAGTGTGCATCCAGGATGTTCTCTTCCGCTTGGGTAGGCGAAAGAGGGTGTTGGTGATGATGAGTTCGTGAATGGAGCAGAGCTTCAAGAGCAGTAGCCCATTGCTGTTGCATTTTCCAACACCATGATGTCCAATAGTACCATTCCACGTTTTGTAGTCCTTCCCTACTCTAGCGTTTAGGTCACCAAGAATGATGACCTTATCTTTCTTGGGGACAGCCGAGATGAGGCGATCAAGCTCCTCATAAAACTTGTCTTTAGCCTCCTGAGGATTGGTCATTGTGGGAGCATAACTACTAATTATTGTTACATTCTTGTTTTGTCCAAGAGGGAGTTTGAGGGTCATGAGACGGTCATTAATGCCTCTGGGTAAGCTTGCAAGTTTGGGGACAAGGTGAGTTTTTATAGCAAAGCCAACACCTGCTTCCCTTCGATCCTTCTCACTGCGACCACTCCAGAAGAATGTATACCCTCCTCCTGGTTCGGACAGCTTGCCTTCACCGGGTATACGGGTCTCACTAAGGGCAGCTATATCAATGTTGTAACGGGCAAGTTCTCTTGCCACGAGTGCTGTTCGCCGACTAGGTCTGTCCGCCTTGGCACTGTCCAGTAAAGTCCGGACGTTCCATGTGCCTAAGGTGACTGTAGTTTCATTTACTTTCTTTGCATTTCTGTTTCGACCGCAAGATTTGGGATTCCCTCCAGCCGCGGCCTGCTGGTCGGGTTGGGTTGAGGCAGGCTATGTTTGGGGCACCTTTTCTAGCCCCGTCCTCATGCTGCGGAGGCGAGCAGAGCTATCCTAAAGAGGGCTGCTCGGTCACATAGGTTGCTGCCGGGTTCCACTTCTGCCTCAAGTCAGTGGAAGACGACCCAATAGCCTAAGTCGCCTGTGTGCAGGTTTACGGCTGCAGCTTGGGTGTAATCCGCACTTGCTGTTTCGCCGCTCCCCCATCGCCACAGGACTTTTGAAGTCAGGACTTGCGCTTCTGATGTGGATTAAGGTGAGGAAGGGTCGCGCAAAGTCAGCCAGCCTCACCCTCTCGTCCCGGCTCTTCCTAATCCAGTGGCAAGACATAATCAGGACGACTGGGGATGAGCAGGGATGCAGCTATTTGACCCATAGCTGGGGACATGGCCCCTCACGTGGTTTCGCCCGCCTGCTGAAGCGGTGTACCGGGGTGTGGCGCTTGGAGCCAACACGTGAGAGTTTAGGGATAGGTGAGGTACGGTGGTGCCTGTCCACCCGACTGATGTTTTTGTCGGGTGCAGCAGACAGGCAACCAAGGATACGGACCAAGGTACGATGTGCAAGCCCAGGGCATGTTCCCTGGTTCGG
>NW_017803860.1:4242-54039 GCF_001625305.1 Branchiostoma belcheri | reverse complement strand
GTCAGCCAGCCTCACCCTCTCGTCCCGGCTCTTCCTAATCCAGTGGCAAGACATAATCAGGACGACTGGGGATGAGCAGGGATGCAGCTATTTGACCCATAGCTGGGGACATGGCCCCTCACGTGGTTTCGCCCGCCTGCTGAAGCGGTGTACCGGGGTGTGGCGCTTGGAGCCAACACGTGAGAGTTTAGGGATAGGTGAGGTACGGTGGTGCCTGTCCACCCGACTGATGTTTTTGTCGGGTGCAGCAGACAGGCAACCAAGGATACGGACCAAGGTACGATGTGCAAGCCCAGGGCATGTTCCCTGGTTCGGTGTGCAAACCCGAGGTACTGACCACTACCCAGAGCCCCTACACCCCGCTATCAGCAGTAGTTACTGACAAACCAGAGTAGGGAATACTGCATTAATGACAGTGATACTATCAGCAGTAGTTACTGACAAACCAGAGTAGGGAATACTGCATTAATGGCAGTGATACTATCAGCAGTAGTTACTGACAAACCAGAGTAGGGAATACTGCATTATCGGCAGTGATACTATCAGCAGTAGTTACTGACAAACCAGAGTAGGGAATACAGCATTAATGGTAGTGATACTATCGGCAGTAGTTACTGACAAACCAGAGTAGAGAATACTGCATTATGGCAGTGATACTATCAGCAGTAGTTACTGACAAACCAGAGTAGGGAATACTGCATTAATGGCAGTGATACTATCAGCAGTAGTTACTGACAAACCAGAGTAGGGAATACAGCATTAATGGTAGTGATACTATCGGCAGTAGTTACTGACAAACCAGAGTAGGGAATACTGCATTAATGACAGTGATACTATCAGCAGTAGTTACTGACAAACCAGAGTAGGGAATACTGCATTAAAAGCAGTGATACTATCAGCAGTAGTTGCTGACAAACCAGAGTAGAGAATACTGCATTATGGCAGTGATACTATCAGCAGTAGTTACTGACAAACCAGAGTAGGGAATACAGCATTAATGGTAGTGATACTATCGGCAGTAGTTACTGACAAACCAGAGTAGGGAATACTGCATTAATGACAGTGATACTATCAGCAGTAGTTACTGACAAACCAGAGTAGGGAATACTGCATTAAAAGCAGTGATACTATCAGCAGTAGTTGCTGACAAACCAGAGTAGAGAATACTGCATTATGGCAGTGTTACTATCAGCAGTAGTTACTGACAAACCAGAGTAGGGAATACTGCATTAATGACAGTGATACTATCAGCAGTAGTTACTGACAAACCAGAGTAGGGAATACTGCATTAAAAGCAGTGATACTATCAGCAGTAGTTACTGACAAACCAGAGTAGGGAATACTGCATTATGGCAGTGATACTATCAGCAGTAGTTACTGACAAACCAGAGTAGGGAATACTGCATTATGGCAGTGATACTATCAGCAGTAGTTACTGAAAAGCAGACCCCTGAAAGGCCGCCTTGCCGGCAGACTCAACTCTGGGAAACCAATTTAAAAGTATATTTAGATGCGGAGATTACAGTTGAGCAATAGAGCCAGGTCTGTACAGTGGGCTGATGTTGAGGACGGCGCTATTAAAGTTTTGTTGCTCCATCTGCGAAGCCCTTAGAGCATATGATAGTCTGATAATGGCATATCATGATGTGGTGGGACCATTCTGCGCTCTTATTGGCAGGATGTCATGTTGGGAAGATTGCTTCCATTCTGACTGCTGTAAATCGCCTTCGGTTGGAGGATTCGATTGAGGTTTGAAATGCACCGAGGGTGAAACATCGGGAAGTAAGTTTGAGGCCAGGAAAAAAGGGGTTATTATACTAATTAAAGAAGGTAGTCTTACCAGTGGAGTGATTGTGTCATCATGAACAGAGTTTTGTCCTCTAATATATTCATAATGTTTTATAATTCAATAGTGAATGCCGCTCTTGAGTGTACATTGTACAATGTAGAAAACGCACAGCTCTGTGGAAGTTGGTACATTAAGGTGGTCAGGAAGGGTGGCTGAGGACTTTGGGGACATCTTAAAAATACTACTTAGGATTATCTATGGTCTTTGATTTTTTTTGTGTGTAATTACCTAAGTGCAAGATAATAATTTATGCAAATTTTGATGAACCAATGAAGGCTGAACCAATTAATTTTCTCAGGGAACAACAGATGCTTAACTGATAATAAGTGAGGGAGTTCTTAGACATTTTTTAGCAAACATTCACCATGAATATAACATGCAAACTGACGGCTCACGAGCCTAGGACTAGACCTTGCATGAATCTATAATATTATATTCACTCCCCTCAGACACTGTTTTCAAGTTATTATTTCAATTAATTCTATCTTTTTAAATTCAAGACACCAGAAATTGAACTGCATTTTCACTACTATAGAGGCTTGTTTTACGTTAAAATTCATCCCGTCCACCAAACTCCACTGAATCACAAATGTTATTGTAACAGTTATTCCCCTGCCCTGACTCCTGGCAGCCCAGAGCTGGAGCTGGCAGCCCAGAGCAGCCCAGTTTGGAGCTGGTCGGTTTGTCCGTCCAGTTGCTGATTGCTTGAGCCCGCTGGGAAATACTCCCAGATTCTGCACCACTCAATTGTGGAGCATTTATCGACCTTAATCATCGGGGTGGCCGGCACTTTGTGTCTTCTCCTGCCGTAAATCAGTTTACAGATGAAAACGGCGTCTCTTTGGGCAGACTGCAAATTATGATGGATAAATTACAGCTTTCAGCACTGCCCATTTTCTCTCACTTTATTTAATGCCCTTTAGCCCCAAAGGCTCATCTTCCAGGGCTCGTACAGAAATAAAACACATACATGTACACAACAGATTGTTAAAACACACATTTAGCACAAGCAGAAGCTTACATGTATACATTATGTACAAATAAAAGTACAAATAAAAGTAACATAATCTCACCTTCTTTTCCAAATTGAAATATTTTGGCAATGATTGTCTATAATTTATTTTCCCCTAATATTTTGGAGTGGAAATTTGTATTTGATGGTTTTGCATTTGGATGTTAAATTAGCATCTTTAGCAAACAGGCTGCAGTACTGCCCTTCCTGCAAGGGGGCACTGCACCAGGATGCAGCAGTCCAAAAACAAAAATATCACTTGAGGATAAACAAAAGTTTAGGACAAACAACAGTTTAGGCAAGGCAAATATTGGGAGGGAAATAAACTGCATTTGCTTGCAAATGTTAGCTTTCTTCTCCATGTAGTAACTGTATGCTTGCTCTTGTAAAGTTGTATTGCACAAGTGTAGTTAATAATATATACTGATGGCATGTAATAATTATTATGTAACACTTGATCTTGTATTACAGTGTAGGAACCTTAACTATTTGTAGTTGTATCTGAAGAATTTTTAGTATTACCGTCCCTGTCTTTAGTGCCACTCTCAGCTCAAAATTCTACATTGTACAGTGATAAAAGATTGCACGGATTGAGGGGAAAGGGTGTTGAAAGTTTAGTGTTAAACAACCCTAGTCAGGTGCAGTTTTTGGTTAGTTTGCAGTGGTGCAAACATACATATAAATTTCAACTGAATATGTCATGAAGGGTAGAATCTAAATATAGACTTTACTTCTATTACAATCTTTAGGATGAGTCCCTCCAAGTAAACTAAAAGCTCTTCTCCCCAGCCCAGCCCCAGCCCAGCAGATTACATGCCTCATCGCTATGTTTGTCTGATCTCATCCAGCCAGGACTGATTTGTTTGCCTCTTCAAAAGTCTATAGAGTCAGGAGGCTTTTAGCCTGCGGAACCTTTCATGGGAGGTTTACGGAGTGGCTTTAGTTCTAGTGTGGTTATCCTGAGATGGGAGAGATAGGCACTGCCACTAAACAGGGCTGCATTCATATACATGTAGTCAGCCACATAACACATGTACAGCCACTATACAGGGCTGCATTCACATGGCCACAATTGCCAGTTTACACAACTCAGCCACACTCATACTCTCCAAGCAGAGGTTTCGGTTTGAGGTTATTTTTTGGCATGTTTTTGAGCTTTTTATCAGGGTGTCTCTTTTGCACTGGTATTCCAGCGCAAAAGAGAAACCACGATAAAAAAAGCCCCAAAACATGCCAAAAAATAACCTCAAACCGAAACCTCTGCTTGGAGAGTACCACACTCACAATTAGCCAAATAACATGTACTCAGCCACCTTTACATCACGACTTGTCAGCCACAGGAAGAGCCTTGGTGGGTGGGGAATTGTGCCTTTTGACAACTTGTTTTTCAGTTTTTGTTAGCTTTAACCTATTGGAAAGACCAGTGCCCAGTGATGATCCAAAGCTTTGACAGTTCGTGAAGCAAGCAGTGATTTAAATATACCTAGTGCCTACCTGGTAATGTACAAAGTCATGTACGATGTATATTAGCATGTTTTGCTTGAAATCGTGGCTTTGGTGAGTTGTGGATCACACCTTTCCACACGTTTGTTTTCTGTAACTTTCCTTACTTTAATTTTAGACCCGATGTCCAGCTGCAGTGTGATTTAAGGGATTTCCTTGGGTTGAAATCCCATCGTCTGTTTGGGTGTTGCAGCCTCCTTCAGACTTCCTCCTGATACTTCCTAACCTCCGCGGCCCAGGTGCTGCTGGGTTCCTCAGGATTACTGAGATTAGAACTTGATGTAATTGATATTTTCCATACTGTGTAGTTCGGCAGAACGTACTGCGCCTGCGGCCCTGCGCAGAACTGCGCAGAATTTTGCCTGTTGCAGACGATACTTTTTCCGACACAACATTTGGAAACTGCAGACGGAGTGTTGAACTTTTATGCGCGAATACGACCTTATAATTTTCATATGAGACGTTCTGCCGAAGTGCTATGCACAACACATTACGGGTTTCACGCAGGTGCAGTACTGCCGACGTGCTATGTTGCAGTCATTTGTACATATTTTTGTTACAGCGAAACACGCTGGTGGGAACGGGGTGTTAAAGAGGCAATATATGAAAGAATGTACAACCCCACCCTCAACAGGGAAGGGGGGCTACGGGTCGATCTTTCCGGCACTTGGGATTTGGCACTCCCAGCCCCGAGGACAGACAACACTTAAGCTCCTGTCCTGTATAACAGGAGCTTTCAGACTAATTTGCATCATCTTGTCTTGACTTGTCTGACTTTTGTTCCTTTTTTCGACTTCCAAAAAATTTGTCTTCACTTTATTTGCATATCAATCAACAGGTTGTGTATATAAACCTGCTTTCCCCTCTGGTCTCTCAGTCACTGACGAAAGCTAGTGGATACTAGCTGAAACGTCTGACGTTTTCAAAATCATATCCAGTTGCTTGAGTAACTGTTTTTTGGCATATTTTTGTTAACATAGTTAACTGTAAGCTTTGCCCTAATAATGATAGTATTAGTAATAAATACAGTCATAATGAATCTGTCGCAACTAAAAAAATATTATCAGTAGGAACTGTAGAAAACAGCCAAAGCCCTGCCCTTGGTTCCAAGGCGGTTCCAGTGCTCCATGGTGAGATAAACCTTGTCAGACTTTATGGTAAATAATTTCTAGATGAGTAATAGATTTTCTCATCAGATCCCAACCTTAATTAAAATCCTGACATTCCTGAGCACATTGTTGATGGATTTTGCCAAACATCTCCTATTTTGTGTCCTTGAAGACACGGCAAAATGATGAATCGTTCCCCTCTCCCTAAATCATATCACCCTGTCTCTTTTAATTAATTACCAGGCTAATTGTCTTGTGTTTTACAGCTTAATTACTTTGTCACCCCCTGTGTATCTATAATTAAATCAGGCTGTGTTGTATGGTGGGGGGTTTAGGAGTGAAAAACGGGGTAATAACTTCCCAGTCAACAGGTTCTTAATGCTATTGTGCAGCGACACTAAACCTGTGAAGAGAAATTACCTTCGGCGTAAATCGCTTTATAACTGCCGACTGATCTAATTATCCCAGATTTACCTTTCATAGGCTGCGCAGGGTTGTGCTTCAGGCCTGGGGAAAACATGTGGGTTTCCTGTTTCAGTAACAAAACTAGGGTCCTTTTTTTTAGACTTTAGCAATCTCAATATAGTGACCCAACTTATACAATACAGTTTAACAAACTTAAACTTGCTTGAAGACATATAAAAAAAAGGCAAGGGTCGGCAGGTTTTTCTAGGGTCGGTTGGGAAACAGGAAACACAACATTTTTTTCTAGGCCTTAGGCCACACCAAGTGTGTTTTTTTGGTTCACAGAGATTTGGGCAGAAAAATAGTGAAGCAGGCAGAAAATTGAACTGAAAATTGTTACTGATTAATAAAGGGGCACCCAGTTAGAAACTCCCATTTCCAGCATAGGGCTGGGAGCCACAAAGTCAACATACCCGACTGGGTAACATTTCAGACAGTGGATTTGAACTGTTAATGCCTGGATAAATGGACAAACACTAGAATAAGTACAAGGAAAAATGTGAGCAATTTGGATTCATTATAATTTTTGGGTTGGTACGTTGTTATCTTTTTTTTCTCAAGTGAGAACTTGATAAAGTTGCGAGTCCAATACCCCAGAAATGAACTTGTTTCGGCCGTAAGACTTGGTGATAAGGAAGACTGATTTTTGTAAGTTGCCCCTGAAAGAGGATTAATCCTACAGAACAATCCTGAGACCCTCCCTCCTCTGTAGTGGTGATGGATAGTGAATATAAATTGGGTTTTGCGGCAGGCGACATTTTCCTTTATTGGGTTTACCCCAGATGTCAGGCTGCTGTAATTGGATGCCTTAAGAATGTATAACTTGATAATTTCAGGCAAACAAAGTCGAGGGATGTAAATCAGAGGAAGTTTCGTGCAGCTTCTTCACTTGTCTGAACAGGAGGTTAGAAACTTTGCTGTGCAGGGTTGTTCTCTGCCTGTGTAGGGTATATAATCTACAAATGTAGAATTTTGGCCAAGGAATGAGATTTTATTTGATAAAACTTAAAAATTTTGGTTACAGTAGCTCAAACCCTTACTTGGACAAGTTCATTTGGAAGAGCATCTTTCAAATACCAGCAATATTACTAAATACAGGAATGTCAAGTGTTGACCATTGCTTTAAATGTCCTTTTCTTATTCTTCAGAAATCTCACGAGACACGTTGAAGTGAAGTGATCTGCAAGTGAAAGTCCCTGTGTCGAGAAGACGACTTGAAGGATCAGCCATGTGGAGGTAACACTTCTGAAGGAGCGATGATGACACCTGAACACACAGAGAACAACACCACACGTTAGAGGTACATTCAACAGACTAAGCTTTTTTCTACTCCTGGCAAAATTTACATTTTATATGTAGCTACAAATGTATGTGTTGGTAAGAAGCATTTCTGCTGTCAGGTTCATAAAGAGTTTTCTGCAAAGATGTCATGATCAGGGAAGACCAGGAAAGTGCTGGTCTGAAGCTGATGAATAAGGAAACAATTTTTCCTGTAAAGCTGCCAAATCTAAGTTCCTGCTTTGACGAAAACGTCATTCCGTGGAGGCTGAGCTCTCAGCTGGCTTACTGTGGAATAATGTGTATTGATTTCTGGGGAAAGTTAGAGTGCTGAAGTTTTGCACTTAGGTGAGATGCACAGGGCATAAGGTGGTGTGTATGTGGAGGGGCGGTGCTTTCTGTGCATCTGACAGATCTATAGTCTCTACCAGGCTTCGGGAGGCGGCTGGAAAGAGTAGAAATCGGGCAAAGAAAGAGATAACATGCCAGGGGAGTTTGTCTGCTGGAGAG
The DNA here is from genome assembly GCF_001625305.1 of Branchiostoma belcheri. Taxonomy (NCBI): domain Eukaryota; kingdom Metazoa; phylum Chordata; class Leptocardii; order Amphioxiformes; family Branchiostomatidae; genus Branchiostoma; species Branchiostoma belcheri. The sequence continues at coordinate 46,313 of NW_017803860.1, read as the reverse complement.
AACATTTTGCCGCACCCGCTTCGGCAGACCAGCTCCCCCGGCATGTTATCTCTCTGTTTGGCCAATTTCTACTCTTTCCAGCCACCTCCCAAAGCCTGATAGTGGCTAACAGTTCTAGACGTTAGCTCACCTGTGGAAGGTACAAACATGAATGTTCTGTGACACTAGTGACAGACAGAAGCACTCCTGTACCTGACAGTTGCCAGACAGTAATGGATGGTCGTGGTTAGGAGTTAATTAAAGGATTCCGTGTTAATTAGTGCAGCGGCTGGCCTGCCTCCCTGTGCAGCAGGCTGGGTCTGTGTGGCGCCGGGGAAAGGGGAGAGTTATTACTCAAACCCAGGAGGACCAGGCTTGATTATTATCACATCATATTAAATATCCACAGGCACTGATACCACGCCACTCTGCGCGGTGACTAGGAATTTCCTTACTGCTTGTCTCCACCAATATTATTAAATCTCCAGGACCTGAATATGGCTTGTATTTTATCTGTACATGTAAATCCTGGCTGAATGATAGAAGTTTATTGGAAATTTATGCCTGAAGGGGAATTGAGAGTACCGAGAGTGAAAAAGAAGGGATATTTTTTTGCGATGTCAGGGTTGCAGAATTATGTTAAGTATTATAGTCTTGATTTAGTCTTTTATTTGAACAACTTGAGAATTTTTTCTGTGAAAAGCTTCATTTAGGTTTGTAGGTCAAAGGTCAGTAGCAGAGTCCATTCAGCATTGGGGAGGGTAGCTGAGAAGTTACATAAACATGACTCACTCTCAGTCCTCTTGCACGGTGTGCGTCGAGCCTACTAGGCGGACCACCTCCCTCCATCTCGGCCTGTCCTGGGCGAGCCCCTGCGCTACTTCGGGGGTGATGTTGGCCAGGGCCAGGTCCTTGGCCAGGACGTCCGTCCGTCCGGGGGCCCGCGGGTGCGGGGGGCCTCCCGAGGTCTCTTCCACCCAGCAGACTGGGGGCTGAAGTTCAGGATAGCCCGTGTAGGGTGGTCGGGTGGGAGTCGTAGGACATGTCCGTACCAGCGGACTCGGCGCATCGCTGCCACACGGGAAGCAGGAGGATGCTGGGTCCTTTGCCTGAGCTCGGTGCCAGGCAGGTGGTCGAACCAGCGTACTCCCAGAATCCTCCTGAGGCATCTGCTGTCAAAGCCGTCGAGTCTAGCTGCCAGAGTGTTGCTGAGTGGCCAGGTCTCAGCTCCATACAGCAGGATTGAGACCACTGCGGCATTGTAGACACGAAGCTTTGTGCCTAGCGAGATGTGTCTGTGCTTCCAGAGCGGTCTCCAGAGCGCCTGCATGGCCGCTGCTGCTAGTCCACGCCGCCGGTCAATTTCGGGTTTCAGATCACCTGTCCTGGAGACTGTGGACCCGAGGTAGTTGAAGGTGGACACGAAGTTTACTGTGGTGTTGTTAAAGCTGAACGGTGCAGGGTCAGGGCCATCCCCTATGTGCATCAACTCAGTTTTTGACCAGTTGATACTAAGGCCAAGCTTGGCGGCTTCTGCATCAAAAACTGCCAGGGCATCCCTGAGTCTTTGGGGAGTGTCAGCCAGCAAGGTCGTGTCATCGGCGTACTCCAGATCAGCAAGACTGTATCCGCCAAAAGAGACTCCTGGGACGCACTCGGAGACCTTAGACATAAGGTAGTCAACAACACAGTTGAAAAGGTCGGGGGCAGCAACACAGCCCTGACGGACTCCGCTGTTGATCTGGAACCACTCTGAGTTCTTGTCGTTTACACGGACGCAGCTTTCTGCATCGCTGTATCCCATAAACATGAACCTGCTAAAATTCCTGTACGTCTCACAAGAATGTTTTTTTCCTATAAATGTTGGATTGTATCTAAAGTAGGTGAACTACATGTATGATCAGCCTTGCATGTAGCAGTTAGCGTCTGTAGTTGAGATGGTTTAACTTTAAACTGAAGCAAACTTTCTTACTTATGATTGTGATATTTCTCTACTCACTCTCAACATGGAGATTTTCTGACTTTCTAATTGCAGAATTGATGAATTGTGTTGAATCAGAGATTTTGTAATTTGCAGCAGAGTGGAGTTAATACCAGTGGCGGCAGGAATACTTATTGCCGTGTGTCTGCTGACGGTTTCATCAAATCTGTTTTGCTCAAGGAGTTCTAGTTTTCATTATTACAATTTGAAACTTGACAGATCGTCTAGCTATACCTCCGGCTAAAATTCTTGATCATGAGCTTCTAAATGACATACTAGTACTTATCCAGTCTGTTTGCTTGTTTCTGAACTATAAGTTACAAATATAGCACCATTAAGATCTACTGAAGACACATTTTTACTCTACGTCACCACCATTCCCACCCTGCTTCCATGTATGTACTCTGTATTACACGTCTGGCTGCCTTCTCGGCTTTAATTACTACTTAGTAGCAACTCCAGATGAGCTTCCCCCCCCTGTACTGGCACGTTTCTGATCGTGATAAGGAAAATTGAGTTGTGTGAGATTGCGTCACGGTCAGACCCGGGTTACAGAAGCTCACGGTTTGTTCAAACCTGAATGCTGCTCAATTTCCCCAGCATCAGTGAGTCACTCTTGCCGCTCTATACAGAACTGGGAAAGCTCTGAACAGCCAGCAATGAGGTCGCTGAAATTCCTACAAACTTGTAAATGCGATAGTTTGGTGGTTTTGAATGGGAAGTTTGGAATGTGAATCTTGACAAGTCTTCCTTGATGTGCTTCAGCATCTTTAAAACATGCCCTCTCCCCAACGTTCATAAGACTCTGCAGGAGAAAAGAAGTCAATATTGTTCAGAAGAATTGCTGGAAGCCTGGAGGCTTCTGATTTTTTTGTGTCATGATTATATTCAGCAAAATTACTAGTGATTACAGATGATGAGGCCTTGCTTGTCACTTTTAGAAAATGCCTAGTACGGCTTGCACACGTGTGATACACTAACCTGTTATTGGAAGAGAAAATAAGGGTTATTGCCTTCACGCAAGTCTTAATTTGATCGTTATGCCTTCGATGTAATTACTTGGTATAGAGTTAGCGTAATTACAGTGATTTCACATGTCAGATACAGTATAGTGTTCCCCAGACCAGCTATTGCGCCGTGATGTGTGTTATTATTGGCACTGGATAGTGGATAGTATTGAACACTGCAACTGCTGTGTAGATTTTTGTTTAATTTCTGGAGGATCGGAAATCCATGCAGCATGTTTAACCTGTTTTTAAGGCACTTTGAAATGGAAATATGAACAGCAATTTGCAGGCTCAGCTAGTTATATTTTCTTCCTGAAGTTCAACTTGTGGTTTTCTGAATACCTGATAGGTCAAGTTTAATCACACAGGACTGCCTGGAACATTAGCTTGGCAGGTTTGGCCTCCATCGGCGGCGCTAACCAGGAATAATTACTGGTAGTTCAGCCACAGAAGCAGAGCGGCTGGCCTGCGCAGGTACCATCGATTACTGTAATCCATAATCCATTGTTGTAATCCATAATCCATTTCTGTAATCCATAATCCATTTGTAGGAGAATTGTTGTTAATCTCTGCTGGAAGGTACCAGAGCTGTGCTGGCCTGTGGACCTGTAGATTACACCAATCAAATGCCTTCATGCTTCGCCAATAACAATAATTATGTTCTTATTGTTGGAGTGGAAATAAAATCATGACTGTTTTTGGAACTTACAATTGAGTAGGTTCTGTCCTTGGTGCTGAAATGAAGGTGGTTATTGTCACAAGTAAAAATGAAACTATTGTCACCTTCTATTTTATTGTAGTCTGAATGTATAAGTGAACCCAATAGGTAGATCTAACTGTGTCATTCATGTTAGGAAACCATTGATACTGGCATGTTCAGATTGTGTATTCTCTTATGACTTATCATTTAAATCTCTAGTGGAAACCCCCGTTATGTATGCATTACTCGTACTGTAAAATTAATTAGAACTTAATTAGTTATCTTCAAGATTTATCTATTAGGAAAATGGAAAGTAGGGCAATAAATAACAATAAAATTCCAGCAATCCCGCAGATAATAGCATACGGATTATAGATAAGGCAGAGTTTTAGATATTCCTTGACGTTGATAATATTTTGTTTGTGTAAACAGCATATTATTCTCTGCCTTTGTGATCTGTGTTGTTTTTGCTAGTTTGTAGGAAGGGTTGTACATGTATGTAGGACCAAGAGTTCTGTTTGGTGACATGCCATAGTTAGGTTGGATGAATGATTATTACACTGGTGTCCCAGGAAGTGACAGAAAAATGTAGCATAGAAAAACAATGTCTGTACTGTTGACCTGAATATAGATATAACTTACTATTTCAAACTGCACCCCCCCTGCCCATACCCAGTGTTATCTAGCCTCCCCCATAGCTGCTGCTGTAAAATGCATGGATTGGAAACTGATAAGAATGTTTAGCAGAGCATACAGGTAGCATGAGGAGTAATTGCACAGGGTCAGGGGGAAAACGGTTGTGTCAAGCCTGTCCAATCGCAGCCCTCATTGCACAACTAATGATTCATGTCGCTCTTTTGTCTTATTCAGCAGCACCGGAGGCTGGGTATTCCCGGAGGTCTCCCACCTGCGTTTCCTAGGGTCTCCCATCCACGTTTCCTGGGGTCTCCCACCCACGTTTCCTGGGGTCTCCCACTCGCGTTTCCTGTGGTCTCACATCAGCGTTTCTGGGGTCTCCCACCGGTGTTCTTGGGGTCTCCCACCCACGTTTCCTGGGGTCTCCCACCCGCATTCCCGGGGCTCTCCCACCTGCGTTTCCTGGGGTCTCCCACCCATGCTTCCTGAGGTCTCCCACCCACGTTCCCGGGGTCTCCCACCCGCGTTTCCCCGGGGTCTCCCACCGCGTTCCCCGGGCTCTCCCACCTGTGTTTCCTGGGCTCTCCCACCTGTGTTTCCTGGGGTGTCCCACCCGCGTTTCTTGGGATCTCCCTCCTGCGTTTCCCAGGGTTCTCTTACCCATAATGAAGACCCATGTGACGTACGATGCAGGTCGGTGGGAATACAAGAGAGTATTTAAGATTTAAGTTAGACATGATATATGGGTGTGTACGGTGTGATAGTCTGTATTTAACATATCTGCATTCAAGTACAATATCTGCATATCACTACAATATCTGCATTTTGCTACATTATCTGCATATTGCAACAATACAGTGTACAGTATCAGATCTGGTCCCTGATGTGTGTGTCCAGTCTTGGACGAGACCCAAGTTTGTCCAGATTTTCTGCTTCCCTCAGGTTTTCTCCGGCTTGTCTGTTTTTAATTGATCACGTTGGCAGATTTCCAGCAAACTTTTGGCTCCTGCGGAAGCAAGTTTTACTAACTCTCTGTGCTGTGGTGTTACTGACTGTCATCATGACTGATATTGTATTGGGGATATACCATAGACAAGCCAGGGCCATATTATATGAATCTAATGTCCTGGTCAAGATATATTATGTCATTTCGGAGTGTGATTTTGAAACAGACCAATGATTGTTTCTGCAGCTTTCAATGGACAGATCAATGTGGCATTATCCTTCCTTGAAGGGGATTGCAACAATTTTGCGACCCTTTTGATACATATTGGGTGTCCCTAAATGGTGTAGCGATTACCCAAACTCCTGGAGTGGGGCATGATTGCCGCCGTCTGAAAGCAAATATCGACACAGTCTATGACTCGGTGCTGGAAAATGGCCACCATTACGTTTTACATCTCTTGTTTCCCCGTTTTCAATTTCCTGCAGGAAAATGTCCAATTACGGCAGAAATGGGACTTTCCTTGAGCAGGGCCGGGTCTGTAAGGTTTAATGGAGGCAGGGCGAATCTGCAGGATAGTTAGACTTAATTTTGTGTCGGTAATGGCCAGCTTGTCTGATGGGTTCCCTTGTAGGAAAACCCATGAAATCAGGCGCGGGCTTTACTGTCATTGGAACGGCTTCTGGCCAGATGGGACCACAGACACTGGCTAAGGCCACGCCAAGAATGCTGAAATACTCATCTCAACCAGCTTCAACAAGTTTCAACAAAGCAACAGATGTGTTTTGATGTCATTTTTTACTGCAAAGGGATTTTGCGGTATACTGTCAAGGTTACTCAAGCAACTGGATATGATTTTAGAAATGGTTGACAATTTTCAAATCATCTGCAGTTCAGCTTTCTTCTCTCTGGTCACTGACGAAAGCTAGTGGATGCTACCTGAAACATCTGTTTCCAAAATCATATCCAGTTGCTTAAGAAACTGTTTTTTTGGCTCATCTGCAGTTGCTTTTCGATGAGTAACTGTTGTTTTTTTGCGTAATCTGCATTCTGTCCCACCTGCGTGACGCTAACCCATGGTGACAACCGTCTTATATCTCAGAAATGGGTCCTCAGCCTTGATACCAGCCAATATTGCTGCCTGTGCGTTCTGCAATATTGCCTGCCGTTTCCACATCAGATAACTGTGATGGTGTCCGTGATGCAGACTTGCCAGTTCCGCATCCTGTCAGATCCTGGATCTCCGTGATTAATGTCAGCTCCTCCGTCCCAATATTGGAACTCTCCAACGGTCCTGCACAGCTGGCTTCAGCCACACCAACTTAGCCTTCTCTGGGGTCAATTTGTTTTAGCAAAATTCAGAAGTCTTGTACGCTAAATGTAGATCCCAATAAAATTTGCAAGTCTTCGAAGAAAGTATCCTGGGAAAAAATCTCCAATCCTGTGGATCCGGGATCACCGTGATTAATGTAAGCTCGTCAGTCCCTATATTGGAGCTGCTGCCTTCCTATGGTCCGGCACAGCTCATTTGAGCCACACCAACTTAGTTTCCTTTTCTGGGGGGCAATTTTCCAAAAGCAAGAAGTCTTGTACATGTAGATCCCAAGTCAAGTCTTTGAAGAAAGTGCCCTGGGAAAAAATCTGCAATACTATTATATCTCTGAAACAGTGTACTCAAAGGACCAGTCATTCCGGGACTCAGTTTTCTGTCATGTGAATCTGGCTACATTACACCGATCGACTTGTTACACCTAACCCTTGAACTTCTAACTCTAGACATTGTAACAGTTATTGTTGTCATTATCTATTGATTTAAAAAACGTACAGAAAGACTGTGCATTGTTTTTTTGGTTTTATGCTAAGAAAAGACACCTGCATGTGCAGTTATAGCTTGCATTACCTGACACTTCATATATTAGAGATGAAGCACCCCTCTAGTATGAATGGTACAGCCTGATTGACAGGTGGGTGTCTGTTCATATTCCTCCCTCCCACAATGCAATAATCCTGCACTAAACTTCACGACCTTTTGACCTTCAGCCAGGCAGCCAATGACCCATGACCTCCCTGTAAGTGGAAAGGATGGAAAAGGAAAGATTCTTATAAAACACTTTTTCTGGTTCCTGTACAGATCTGAAAGTGTAGTTTGGTTGTCTTTACTTATTTGTATATTATTATTATTGATGTTGTATATCAATCAATAGTTTGTGCTTTCAAAATCATATCCAGTTGCTTGAGTAACTGCTTTTTGGTGTAGTTTGGTTGATATTGATGTTGTGACATGTTTGTGTAGTGTTACAGGCAGCTTTATGTCCTGGAAAAAAGGTATAGAAACTGAGCATCATGCTGGCTTTGGGGAGTGAAAACTTTCATTGTAGGTAAAACAGCCATGTCTCCAGGAAGTTTGACAGGGATGTTTTGTACAGGGATTTTTTGTACATAAGACTCCTATTAGGAGATTTAACAAGGTTTGTACGGTGTATCGTCAAGAAGTTGGGCCTGAGTTAGAAAAGTATGTAGTTGCACCTCTCAGAGTACTAGCCTACATTTGTACTTAGCTACTAGAGTACAGCAGTTCCATTTGTCACCCCCCTTTTGTCGGTATCCCCCAGCCAGCAGCCTGGTTTCCCAGCTTTGCTGCCAGGTTGGCCAGTCTGTGTTCCCATCATATTGTCCCCATTAGTCAGCCTTTGTAGCGCATGCAAAGCGATTGCTCATACTCCACAATGGGCCATTCGGGCTGGCGGCTGCCACCGGCTGATAGCAATATTGCACCACCCTGCCCCAAATCACTGCCACAATGGGGCTGCAGTGCTACGAATACTTTTTTGCAGTGTCCTGCAATATGCAGAATGTCAAAATTTTGTTCCAAAATTCGGAAATACTTTCTGCAAATACACAGTCACTTAAAAGTCCTGATCTAAACCCATGGCATGTACAAAATTGCAGTTGGCAAACATTTTACATGCGAAAACAGTACAAGCAAAATTTCTTGTAATTTTTTTATAGACTCAGTTAGTAGTATTTTTAAATACAAATGCCTTTAAACACTCTTGAACCCTTAGCCTGATTTTTTCAGTCTGCAAAATTGCGGGTTGCTAATTTTTCTTCTGCAATTTCATTGAAAATGTCTCTGCAAAATGCAGTCTGCAGATGGGTATTTCTAACACTGGACTGTAACGTTCACATTTATTTGCCAATTTTTACTGCTAGAGAAATGCCAAATGGTCGGTGCTGAAACCAGGGATTTTCAAACCACCAAGTCTGACTCCATCATCCATGCCTGATTTGAATGGATACCTAGAGACCTGTCCCTTCTCCTCATTGGCTGCTGCTGCCTACTGATGCACCAATCAGATTACAGCTTACAATATGCTATTAGTGAGACAACATTGCAAAGTAGAACAGTGTTTGTGATTGGTGGTCACGCCTGAGTGCCTGAGAAAATAGATATTCCCCATCGGAAGTGTGCAGTGTGTGTAGGGAGGTGGTCGGTATGGAGGCAGGCTGGGCTGCTGCAGGACCTATATTGTACAGGAGAACTAAAGCATACAGCATGGCCCTGTATGTGAGGTGGGTACATGTACATGTACATGTAGTTACTGTGGATAATTTTATACAAATGTATCTCTATTATGCTAAACTGGATATTGAGTGTATGTGTGTGAGTGAGTGTGAGTGTGAACTAAGGCATACAGCATGGCTCTGCACATGTATGTAAGGTGGGTAGTTACTGTGGATATACAAACGTACATGATTGTATTATCTGTATAATGTTAAACTGTACGATGGACATCATATTGTGTATTGTACCATGTCAGGAGTATGTTGACTATGTTTGTCTTTGGTTTTCTTTTGTTGATATTATTACACATGCAAAGCATGGAGATGTTGTAATAATAAAATAACAGTATTTAAATCTTCACATTAAAAAGGGTCATGCATGAGATACATGTAGTGTGTAGCCTGTATATAAACATGAGGGTTAGGCGATACCTCGGCTTATCTTACATGTACATGTATGGGTTGATTATAAGGTGTTTATAAGAAGCACAGTGGAGCAAATTGGTCTTCAGGAGGTGGTTTGAAAGCAGCGATTAGGGCTTACATTAAGGCTGTTCAGTCGGCACTTTTCATTAGTTTGTAAGAAAATACCTTAATGAGTTAAGCACTGCTGAAAGCTCTGCATTCACGGCACCAAATACCACCTGCGTACCCAGGTTAGTGCAGGTAAAATTGGAGCTGTACTCTAATGCCTGTATATTCACGTTAGTGCAGGTAAAACTGGAGCTGTGCAGGTATTTCTGGTGTCTACCTGTACTATCTGCACTGCCTGTATATGCAGGCTAGTGCAGGTAAAACTGGAGCTGTGCAGGTATTTCTGGTGTCTACCTGTACTATCTGCACTGGTGCATGTACTGGGTATATGCAGGTTAGTGCAGGTAGGATTGGAGCTGTATGCTAACGCCTGGAGGTCTGGGTTAAGGGATTCTGCATGTTACCAGCTCCAGTGCAGGAATGCAAAAAGGGAAATGTTGAGCCCTGACATTTCTATGCAGGACGAGTTTCTGAATTCTCCTCTGGGCAGAACAGTTCTGGGAAAATGGATGCTCCCAGAGTCGTAAAACTGATGTTGACAAATGCAGTTCAGGTACTTTTTATCATTCAGTTTCCTCCTCTGTTTGTGAACATGTTTGTATCTGTCACGGATTTGCCGGAAAGAACCTGTCTTCATTTAAATCCAGAAACTTCCGTAGACACAAAAGGTCATGGAACAAGTCTTAATAAAAAAGACTTGGCCAAGGTGAAGACATATGTTTTCTTATTCTAACGTCTTCACATTTCTTGGAACATTTGTTTTCTTGTAGTGATTTTGAAGACAGCTTGAAGGAGAGACAGCTTGCCTGCACATCTGGTGCTAAATAATGCTGTGGAATTGAATGGATGTTGAAGTAAATGTTTGTATGGGGCATCTTTTGTGCATTGTTGTGCTAAAGTGCCGAGTCTGCCTGCAGGGTTAGATAATAACCCACTCATGTTCCCGTACCTATAATTAACTTCAGCTCCTTTCACACACCACTGTATAATTCCCCCATTTGTGGCCGGGATAAAACAGGATTGTAACGCCGGCCTGACCACAAGAAAGGCGACGCTGGAAAGGCTCCCTTCCCACTGAGCTGGGAACTGTAATTACAGCTTCGAGGGGAAGGAATTCTGCAAATTCCTGCCAAGTTTCCATAGAGGGGGTGCGGAATGTGGGGATGTGGAGCGCGTGTTGATATGTCAGGTCCAAATGTTTGTTCAATGTTTGATTTTTAATGGTCCGACTGTCGGTGCATGACTAGTGCACTGTTAGTTTGTGCATGGCCAGTTTGTGTTCAATGGTCCAGCTCGTAGCTTGAGCCTCAGGGTCGTTACTGACACACAGTCCAGAAATGGTGCAAATGTCTGATAAATCATCTTTCTCACGCCTTTCATGTACAGGGGCATTGCCTGTCTTTTGTTCTACAGCCCTTGGGCCATACATATGGCTACTATGGTATAATACACTCAGTCTGGTAGTGTCCAACTCCCATACACTCTGAAAACCATCAATGTTTTTAAGGTCTAGCATTACTCTGGAAGGCAAAGCAAAGACTCTGTCCAGTGTTTCCTTCATGTGAACACGGCCCAGCCTGTAGTGTACATGTATGTACATGTACATGTACATGTATGTCTGAGAGAGTACATGTATGTCTGCCAACTTGGTCCAGTGTTTCCTTCGTACTTCCTGTCCTCTCACACAGCAGTGAGAGGTTGTTGAGTGTGACAGAAATTTAGGCCCGCCAACAGTTGTGTACTTTGCACTTGGCAAGATTTGCCAAAGCCTGTTTGGATTTAGTCTGCTTAGAACTGGAGACTTGTGGTATCTATGTTTTCATTCCATTAGCCGGATGTCATGTATTTTATTACAGACATGTGTACATTTGTTTTACAGACATGTGTATTAGTATTACAGACAATTATATGCATTATAGTTGTGGTGTTAAACAGATATGCAGTGGTGTCCTGTAAGAGCCTTTATAAAGTATGGATAAAACTTCTTAAGGTTTAATACATATTTTCCGTCTATTCTAATGAATTCCTATCTCGTATAGCCTCAAGGTTTGCCTGAAATAGTAACTTCCATCTAGTTGGCAGCCTTGGCTGTGTCTTCATCCAAAACAGATGGAGAAAAATAAAAACCTTCCAGTGTGACAGTTATTATTGTCAGTTTACAGGTACCTTGTGAGACTACCTTTGCTGACTACAGACTTTTTTTATTTGCTTAATAGTTCACTACAAAACAAGGCTCATGAGAGCTAACTCTAATGTTTTAGGTTACTGTACAGCCAGTGAGGACAGATGTTTGTTGACATAAGACTTACAAAGTTTAAGGTTGTTCCCATGTGAATCCTTTGAGAATGAGCCATACAAATGTTTACCTGTGTGTAAACTACTAACCTGGTCAGGTGCAGGCCCACATCTCATTTTTACCTGTGTGTAAACTACTAACCTGGTCAGGTGCAGGCCCACATCTCATGTTTACCTGTGTGTAAACTACTAACCTGGTCAGGTGCAGGCCCACATCTCATTTTTACCTGTGTGTAAACTACTGACCTGGTCAGGTGCAGGCCCACATCTCATTTTTACCTGTGTGTAAACTACTGACCTGGTCAGGTGCAGGCCCACATCTCATTTTTACCTGTGTGTACACTACTAAACTGGTCAGGTGCAGGCCCACATCTCAGATAGCTGCTGGTACTGAAATATTCATGTCCTGCAACTTTACTGGGTCAGCCTTTGTTAATCTGCATTTTTCCCCACAGCCACAGTCAAGTCAGTATTTCTTGCACTGCAGCATCAGAAAAACCTTACATTATCTGCAGGTCATTGTTTTACTATCCGTGGGCTGGCAGTGGGGGACTGTTACATGTAGGTAAGTTATGCCTGTCTGCTTACACAGAGTATAGGTAGACTTACACAGGTGTTTTATGAACAGGTGGGTTCGGCACTAAACATGTACATCTTTCACTGCATGATTCCCAATTGCTTTCCCAAATTGTAGAGAGGCCTTTATTTCTGTTGTACCTGTTCTGGTCGTGAATTCGTTCGTGAATAATTATAGATCTCACTGTGTAGACTGTATGCCTACGAATACAGGCAAATGATGATTCCAATTCTCCAACAACTTCCTTCCTGAATGCTATATTGTCTGGCCTGACACCAAGCTTAGCTTCAGAAGGCAAGTAGCTAGAACATAGTAGATCCTGACATGGAAACTGACCCAGAATTGGCTGTAATGGTAGGTTGTCCATTGTGATAATAGTTGGCTGTAATGTGAGGTTAGGACCTGACACTTGGTATTAGACTGGGCAGTTCTGCACAGTTCTGTAGTGTAGAGCATTGTCAGAGTGTGAGAGTGTAGAGTGACACTTGTGGCATCCCACTGGGCTGTTTTGTACACAGTGAGTCCCAAAGGCCAGCAGGGCAGGACTGTTCCACTGTGGCTGCCCACAGGGGGGTGTGGTGTCGTCTAACAGCTTTTGTGTGCAGAAAGGCCTGTTCCCACCCGTTTCCAACAATGGATCGTTCTGGAGGGGTGAATATGCACGCTTGGGACCCTGTTGTCTGCCACATTCTGGTGGGCAGCAGAGAGACATGATGAGGTATGGAAAGGTGCCAGGTTTGATTCTGTTCTGCATGCAAGCCCAGGTTGTAAGACTAGTCCTTTCAAGCCAGCACGTCGGCTGAACGTACTGCACCTGCGCAAAACCCGTAATGTATTGTACATAGCACTTTAGCAGAACGTCTCATATAAGGTCGTGCATATAAGGTTAACATCCCATCTGTAGTTTCCAAATGTTGTGTCAGAAAAATATCCTCAGCAACAGGTAAAATTCTGATGCAACGTTGACCAAACATCCAGTGTGAAAATACAGGGTTATGCAGGCGCAGTATCATGAGGGCCTGCAAGCCCTTTTTCGTAAGGCGTAATCAGGCCGTTTTAGACTTCGTAATTCGTAGGCAGCCTCCGCAAAAATCAACGTAATTCGTAATTGGACATTAGCCGCAAATCGTAAAGCCGTAATCAGCTCTGAGACTTTAACGTAATTCGTAATAGGCGGAGAAAATTTTGCGTAATTCGTAATCACTACCCCCCCTTGCAGGCCCTCTATCATGAGTATGCCCTGCCAACATGCTTTGCAAGCCCGGCATGTAATGTAAGACTACCCTCCCAGCCTGTCAGCTCCCAATTAGCATGCCTCACTTGTAGCTGCTGACAGAAGTTCTCTGGGGTAGAGCGGGCCGAACCACTGCCAGGGGAGGGGGGGTCAGGGCTGGGGGCGCGGTGTCGAGTATCACAGGTCGGCAGCCACACAGCAACCCATTATGTGCCAGAGCTACACTTCCCCATTACAGTAGGAGTTCCTGTTCATCTGGATGCCTGGCCTGTACACAGTACAGATCTGGTAAGCTATAACTAAGTTTCAGTCCTGTTTTCTGCGTATAAGTTTTCCCACAGGACTAGTCACGTTCAGTAGGAGGTCCTGCTTCTGTGGATGAGTGGCCTTCTGTACGGCAGTAAGTTTTAGTCCTGTTCTATACACACATATATGTTGTCTGTCCCTTAGAAGTCATGTACAGTTCCTGTGCTACACACACATATACATGTATGTTGTCCCACAGAAGTCAGGTACAGTTTCTGTTCTATACACACATATATGTTGTCCCACAGAAGTCAGGTACACACTTATGCAGTTCCTGTGGATGCCTTCTGTACACAGATTGGGTAAGTTTCAGTCCTGTTGTTACCAGTGTTGCCCCACATGCACAGTAGTATTTAGGAGTCCAGCCTGGCCTGCTGTGCAGCTCAGGTAAGCCGAGTGTTCTCGGATACATGTTGTTACACAGTAGTGCTGTCCTTTAGCCTTAGTTTAGGAGTTGCTGAGGACAGGTATGTTCACCTGCCCTTCTGTACAGCTCAGGTAAGGTCCAGTACTGTTCTCTGAGTGCATGTAGTAACTCAGTAGTCATGTTTATGGTTCCCGTGGACAGACTTGTTGCCATCTGTAGAGTTCGGGTAGCACTAGTCCTGTTCTCAGGATCATGATATGTCACTGTACTGTTCCCCAGTAGTCCTGAACAGGGTCCGTATTGTACAACGTTGTTCTGTTCCTGTGTAGTCCTGTTGTTTTGATCCCCAGTAGTCAAGTGTAAGTCCTGTTCAGGGTCTGTATTGTTGATCCCCAGTAGTCGTGTTGCGGTCAGCACAGTTGGGCAGCAGGAGAAATTGAATTTCACCCTTTGATAGCTGACAAAGGTCTGTGCCTGGCTGCCAGACATGCCGCGGATGGTTGTGGATTTGAGACTCGCGTTCTGTTTCCTGTCTGTAGCTCCGCAAGGTTTCCCCTAAATCTGGGCCTTTCTAGGTGTCGTCTTTTCCACAAGGTAAGACCTAGGAAAAAAATGGTGTGTTTCCTATTTCAGTCCTGAAAAAATTTTGTGATCTCTGAGGTCGATCAGCTAAAAAAATTTATGTCCCTTGCAGGGGTCCACAGAAGAAAGGCTAGGGTCAGCAGTTTTTTCTAGGGTCAGTCGGGAAAACAGGAAACAGAACGTTTTTTTCCTAGGCCTAATTCCAGGTGTTGTCTTTTCCACCAGGTGAAGCCCATTGTCTGTGAACAATACCTGTGGGTCTAGACAGGTGATGACCTGTGGGAAATCCTCTGGCTCCAGTGCTACATGATCTGCTCTCCTTCTTACAACAACCATGGCACTTTTAAAGCATCATTCTTACAAGTACAGCACTTTTAAAACATCAGGTCATATATTATGGCCAGCTCATGTGATATTGTGAGATGATCATGATGGGAGTGTGTATTGTAGGAGACAGTTTCTATCATATATGTTGTACAACGTCATGTATATATACAGGTTAGAGCTGGGACCTTACACAAACATACATGTACCTGCACTGCCCATCCCCAGACTTTGATGCTGAATGAAGTTGACTGATGAAGGCCCATTCTGACATTATCTGGACCAGCAAGGAGAGAAAAATGTTTCTCCAATAGAACACTTTACTGTGACTTCACAGCTCCGGAGTCTTGAAGATTTCTTCCCGGAGAAAAATGGCCATTTTGGGAAGACGATGTTCGATAAAGCTTTTGGTGAGGATGTTGGATTGATGTGACCTTGAGCGGGGGTTGATGTGACCTTGAGGGGGGGCTGACAGGATGTAATTTGTGCTGAGATCAGGCAGGATTTTCCCTGGTGCTGACGGACAAAGAACTTTCCTGATAGGAGCTACAGTTTTGCATGGATGTTAAGATGCTTTGTAATGATCTTATTGGTGTTGTTATTATCTAAGGAAGATCAGAAGAAATCTTACACCGTCTTTTTTCAGCAAGGTATTGCTGACCATGTCAAATAAAATATTCCAGTAACTGTTGCTGGTGTAAGAATCATTTTGCCATTTCCTGTGACTTCCCTGATAATTGCCCGGCGGTAGGCTGGCCTGCGAGGTGCCCACGCACACATCATGCCATAAAGCATGTTTAGAAAGCTAATAAAAGCCAGCAGAAACCAATATCATGCCCTGCACCCCATTATGACCTGCTAGTATCATTTCTGGGCATCGATCGGCTTTCAGTGGTGCTGCTACAGAACTGATGGTGGAGAATTAATGACTGGTGAACGGCAGGGTCCTCCCAATCTGGGCTGGAAATACGGCAGGGTCCTCCCACACTGGGATGGAAATACGGCAGGGTCCTCCCAATCTGGGCTGGAAATACGGCAGGGTCCTCCCACACTGGGCTGGAAATAAGGAAGGGTCCTCCCAAACTGGGCTGGAAATACGGCAGGGTCCTCCCAATCTGGGCTGGAAATGCTCAGCTTCAGTGTGGGCAGGAAGATTTTAATCAAGCATTAGTAAGTTAGCCATATTGTACGTAGTAGAAGAGGCCAGACTACACATCAGCCTAGCCTTCGACTTATCGGTACCTTCATGTACATGTACATTCCCACCCTAAATGTTGCCTAAGCATTACAGTACACT
The DNA here is from genome assembly GCF_001625305.1 of Branchiostoma belcheri. NCBI lineage: Eukaryota > Metazoa > Chordata > Leptocardii > Amphioxiformes > Branchiostomatidae > Branchiostoma > Branchiostoma belcheri. The sequence continues at coordinate 29,987 of NW_017803860.1, read as the reverse complement.
CTCTGATATGGGCACTCATACAAGCACTACACTTGCACCACACATGCACTGATATTAGATGACCACCTACCCCCCCCCATGGTTACACACACACTCACTCTCTGTCCGGTTTATCGTCTGTTGTTCCCTGTCTTCCGAGGATAAGCTGCCCCCCCCCCCATGGTTACTGCTGATATAAGCCTCCCCCCCCATGTAACCTGCACCCCCCCCCCAGCTAATGGTTATTGCAGAAGTAACAGGCAGGATGTGAATCAATGTTGATAGAGAAATAACGAGTTGTCATATCGACAGAACGCGCCAAAACGCGATGTTCTCTTCGAGTCGGGTCAAGCCGGAATTACTGGTAATTTCATCGTATCGGGGAAATTTGGAGGGACCGTTGCAGCATGGAAGTGTGTCGCTGTTGCACATACACAAGTGCACTGGCTTTGGCTAGTGTAGCATCTTTCATGTAGCTTTCTTCATGTAGCATTTTCCATGTAGCATTCTTCATTCGTACTGCCTGTTGCAGGGAACAGGCTGATCCTGTGTAGAACTAGAAGGCTCTTAGGAAAACTTAAAGCAAGTAAAATGCTTAACTAGAACCTAATAACATCAGAAATGTACTCGTCAAAACAATGATTTATCTTGATTATAAAGTTGGTTACTCACTGCTTGTCTGTGACTCTGTCTGTCAATGTGTTTCTACATGTATGATGTGCAGCAGTATGATGTACTTAGGCACAGGAGGACCTAAGGTAAGGTATAAGGATGTACAGTATACAGCACAGTACATTCATGGTGATGCTCTTTTTGCCTGGGGAACTAGGAGGATTGAAAAGCATTATGGGTAAGGAGGCGAAGTCTGCCGACCCTGTCCTGGCCCCTGACACCCAAGGCTTATCCAGTAATAATCCCACGTTTGCTGCAGAGCATTATGGGTAAGGAGGCGAAGTCTGCCGACCCTCTCCTGGCCCCTGACACCCAAGGCTTATCCAGTAATTATCAGTTGGTTTGCTGCCACATGTACTATCTCTGCCCTGGGGAAGCTATCTCTGCCCTGGGGAAATGCCTCCATTTTCAAGACAATTGCCCTTAATGAGCAGCCAGCAGTTGTCTGGGTCAATTTTGCCTCAGCCTGGGCCGTAACAAGTTACTTCCTGCGTTCTATTCTATACAATACTGGGCAGAGCCCTGGCTAGGGCATCCCGCCCAGTGTGCATGGCTAGTGCCACTGGTGCGGTGCAGCGAATAAAAATGTGCATAAAACAAAACAGAACAGTACTGTACATAAATTTGTGCGTTTGGTGCATGGCCGTAACTAGCAATCTGTGAGCCGGGTGGCCCATGTGCACGGCCAACCCCGTCTTGTATGTGTCAGCAGATTGTTGTGTTACAAGGTGTTTGGGGAGTGCGTTCCATTATGTGATGGTTGTCGGAAAGTTCCGCTTCAGGACTGGTGAAATTATAGCTAGAAGACAGCAGAACAGTCAGGTGTGAAGAAAATCTTTACTTAACATTCAAGGTTATGTCGTTTGAAGAAGGTACCCTTATTTCTGTCTTACATGTTTATTTGTGGAGATCTTTGACTCATCTCACTTTGGTTAATTACATTTTGGGAATTGCTCGTGCCCAAATTAATCATGACCAAGATTATCCAATCAACCAATCAACAAGTTCATTACTAAATCACTAAAGGCTCAAAATCACTGACTTGAATCTCTTCCTAACGACTTGAATCACTTTCTAATGACTTGCATCCCCCTCCCCTTCTTCTGCTAGTCAGTGTGTTCAAATAGACCCAGCTCACGTTATCACCCAATAAAGGAAATATTATCCCTTCCTAATGACCTATGATGACTTCCCCTCCCCCCTTCTTCCTCTTTGGTTCTTTCCAGTCTTCTCACAAAGACTCACAGAGTAGCATTTTACATTTCAGTGCACACTCACTCAATAGCACATAATTATAGAAAACTGCTGTAATGTTTTGGAGAGATTTACCTTCTTCCCTCTAATCCCCCCCCCCATATGAAACTTTCCCTCCCCTTCTCCTCCCTACTTGCTGCATCATTACATCCACCCCCCACCCCACATGCCCTCCACATGGACCAGCCCACCCCATCTGCCCCCCCCCCACATGCCCTCCACATGGACCCTACAGCCTGCCCCTAATGCCTGTGTAAACAATAACACACTTACAGCCACCCCACTGCTACTGTACTGGGTAACTGGGACAACATGCCCCTCCCCACTGCTACTGTACTGGGTAACTGGGACAACATGCCCCTCCCCCTGCTACTGTACTGGGTAACTGGGACAACATGCCCCTCCCCACTGCTACTGTACTGGGTAACTGGGACAACATGCCCCACCCCACTGCTACTGTACTGGGTAACTGGGGGAAGGGACAACACACCCCTCCCTCCAGACTTTCAGCCTGTGTAAACAGTAACATACTTACAGCCACTGATGTGGGTTTTCCTCACTGCCCTGCTACTGTACTAGATAACAGGCAGAAGGAAGAACTTGCTCCTCCCTCCTAGTCTCCAGTCTGTGTAAACAGTTACTGTAACACTAGTTTTTATAGCCACTGATGTGACTAGTAGTTCCACTGCTACTGAACTGTACATTGTAACTGAATAGACAAAAGCTGTGATGCTTTAGTCCCGCTTTTATTCAGCATTTCTCCCGTGTGTAGCACATTGAAAACTCTATATGCAGACCTGTTCTGCAAAACTGTGACCTTGGATAATTTCCGCACATCTGGCAAAGTCCCAAACCACTTCAGCAGGTTTGTGGCACTTCTCCTGGGCTTTGGCAACATTTTATGCATTTTGTTGCAACATCACTGACTGGCAATTCTTGGCTGCTGCCCAAAACCCTGATAGGTAAAACATGGGAGGCCAGGAGGCCAGTTTGTGAAAATTTGATCTGCGGCAATTATGAAACTCGCATGCATGAGAAAATGGAAATATGGTTAGGCCTGGGGTCACGCTTCTGCTGAATTGTGCTGCCTGGAGCTACAGGAATATTACAGGCCTCGAAATCAACTTTACTTCATATTGTCCCAGCACTGTCCCAAAACTTAATTTCTCATTTGTCCTGAAGTGAGGATGAACTGTCCCAACCTGTTTTTGTAAAGTATTGTATGACTTTAACTTGAAGTCAACTTTATTTTGCTTACATTCTGACTCCCAGGTGCACTATATAATTGCAGAGTAGACAGGAAATTCAGGGGACATTTCTGGATCCAAAAGCTGGGGCGTGTGCCTGATAGACAAAAAGACAGCTGACATTTCGATTGTTGATTAGTTTTTAATTGTCCCCAAAATGTCCCAAAGTGCCTTTTTATTTGTCCCAGTGTAGTATTTATTGGTCAGTGGCCATCGGACCACCTTTAGTTTCGAGCCCTGTATTAGTGAGTGTGGTTGGAGTTACAGGGTTATTAGTGAGTGTGGTTGACTTACTTCTAAGGTTGCAGAAATGTGGAACATTAGATTACTTGGGTGCAGGCAAGCCCAGAGTTCAGGGCAGGTTTCGGGTAACATTATTCTGCTCTGCCATAATGTGGAAATAAAGTAGTACATCTGGAGGAATGAAATCAGCTCTGCCTTTACTCAGGTCTACCCTAAGTAACCAGGCTGGCTGCTGTGGCAAGGAAGGGTTCAGAGGTGGGAACATGTTATATACACAGCATCGCCTACACAACAGCTTAGTATACACAGCGTGGCCTACATGACAGGTTTATTGTGTTTAACGGTGGGGACATGAATGTTGTACCTACACTGCATAGCGACAGCTTTACTGTGTGCAGAAATGGGTGGTGAGTTCTGATTGCTTCAGTGATGAGCTGCTATTGTGGTGGTTTGGCAGCTTAGCTGTGCTGATGTGCATGTCTACAGGTACATCACCGTACATGTCATTTAGCAGTCTCCTTTTCAGCGCTGGATTTGTCAAGAGTCAGAGCTGGGGGGAAGAGAAGAGAGTTGTTGACTACCCTGGCAGTGGTGGTTAGTGTACAAGGACAGGGTTTTATAGTTCCCTTTCCGCACCGTGTCTAAAGCTTGTTTCCCAGCAGAGGAAAGAGAAGTGTTCTCCCCTCCCTCCTAGTGCAACCTGACCCTGACCTCTGCCCCATGACCCTGACCTCTGCCCCACAACCCTGACCTCTGCCCCACGACCCTGACCTCTGCCCCACGACCCTGACCTTTGCCCCACGACCCTGACCTCTGCCCCATGACCCTGAAAGGCAGGAAATCCTCCTGCAGGAATCATCTTCACGCCTCCCTGATCATTACTGGTCTGTCTGTCAAGTGGAGAAGTTAGACACAAGCTCACTATGGAATAACTGTCCTGTACACAAGGTCACTGGTCACTGCTGTCCTGTTTCAAGGTCACTGCTGTCCTGTTTCAAAGTCACTGCTGTCCTGTACACAAGGTCACTGGGATCCCTAGTGCTTTCTTGTACACTGTATCAAAGGTTATGGTTAAGCTGGAAATGCACAATGAGATCCATGATAATGGATTGCTTGGCTATGTATAAATGTCAAATTGTTTATATTTTTCCATGATATCTGATTTTTTTTTACTGCTGATGTTTGTGTTTGTGATGTGTGCAGAATGTCAATTGTTATCACCTGTAATCTCACAGGAGGACAGACATGTAAGCCCTGTAAATGCAGGTCTGTCAAGTTTGCCGACTGTTCCGCCGACTGTTGGATGGATCAACTGAGATCACACAGGACAAGAACTGCTCTCAGCACAATGCCCGAGTTGGCTCAAACCTGTTTGTTTAAACAGACATTTGGAGGCTTTCTGGGATATCATATATATTCATACAGTTCAAGCCTGTCTTTCAAGTTCTCATCTGCAGTGTAGCGGCCAGAATGACAGTGTAGCGGCCGGAATGACAGTGTAGCGGTCGGAATGACAGTGTAGCGGCCAGAATGACAGTGTAGCGGCCAGAATGACAGTGTAGCGGTCGGAATGACAGTGTAGCGGCCAGAATGACAGTGTAGCGGCCGGAATGACAGTGTAGCGGCCGGAATGACAGTGTAGCGGCCAGAATGACAGTGTAGCGGCCAGAATGACAGTGTAGCGGCCAGAATGACAGTGTAGTGGCCAGAATGACAGTGTAGCGGCCACCCCTATGCTCCAGTGTGCTGGGGTGAACATAGTTGGGCAGTTATTTTGAGGGTAATTCTGCCACAGAGCAGAGATTTGACGAGGTAGTGAGGCATGTGTCAAGCAAACATTATTGCGCCGGAGGTACTGACTCCACATGGGTATGCTTCCATGCTGTCATGTATTTTGGAAGCTGGCCTGCATATTGCCAGGATACATGTATGTCATGCTTTTTCTTTAGTTAAGGGGAGAATCTTATGTTAAATCCTTTCTTTTTAGGGAAGCACTGAAGATGTAAATTAATACAGGAGAAAATAATTATTGCCTAACTCTAAGGAATGGGGTGGAACAGTGTATGAGATAATCTGGTGTATTTTATTAGTTTTGTATGTCCCAGTTGTGCCTACATGTAAGACTTAATTAGTTAGTGATGTTACTACCAGTAGTGTTCTATTGGCAAATGTATAACTTCTAAGGTACACATTTGTTTTGAGTTCTGCCCTGCTGTTGGCTGACTGTGAGTGAGTTGTTCAGGCTTGGATCAGATGTTAAATGGGACATGCCAGATCTGTCAGAAGGTCTGCCTGTGCAAACATGGTGGCGTGTTGCTTACTTAACTTACTCGCCCTGTGTCACATAATACTTCATCTGACTCTGACTCATAGACTCACATACTCACAACAGCACTATAGACTAGTACCTACAAATCTATACATTTATAACATTTATAAAACTAGTACCTACAAATCTACACATTTATAACAGTTATAAAACACTAGTAAGTACAAATCTACACATCTATAATAAGTCTACAGATATTTGAGCCCTTCCCTACCCGGCCTGTCGCCACATCATTTTATTTCCTCGCTTTACAGTAAAACTTAAGCAATAAGTCATGATAACAGAGTATGAAAAAAAATTAAAACAGTTCATCTAACTCACAATGCATTCCAACCCTGAAACTGTGTGTCCCAGATTGTTTTCATGTTCTCCTTCCAGTTTAGCATTATTTTTATTTTAATCCGTGGATGAATAAATTACGGTCTTGTGGCCCGAGTGTTGTTTTAGGCTCACAGCCTCTCAAATCTGCAATAAACTGTCAGTAAACATCATTCGTCGTTCAATGATTGTCTCTAAGGCAGGGAAGGAGTCTTATGATTGCAAAGAGCAACACTCTCAGGGGCAGACTCACAAGCAGAAAATGTAAGATGTGTGAGTTTCACATCACAAGGCCAGACATGGCGACTCCACAGGCCAGACCAAAGCAGTTTCCTGGTTCTTGCTTGAACTGGAAAATTAACATGAAACAGAGTTTGAGGAGGAAGTCTGTACTGTAACATTATAATTTTCAGGGACTGAACGTTGACTTTCGAGATTTGTAATTTTCCTTGTGCCCTGTTTTTATCTTCATTCTTGCTATACATTTTTGTATTTTTAGTGTGGAATGTGCAAAAACAGAATTAACTTGCAGGGGCCTGAGTGCTGTCCTCAAGTGTCACATGACATTGTGACTTGTTCCCGGGGTATGCTTTTGTTGTGACTTGTTCCCGGGGTGTACCTTGGTTGTGTCCTTGTCAGTTTTAGCCGTTCTCAGAACTCAAGGAAGCTGCATCAGAAGTGGGGGAAACAGGAAGGGAGGGGTAGGGCGATACAGGAAGAGAGTTTAGAAGCTTGTTGTATTCACAGTCTGCTCTGTAGCTGTCTGATAGTTTGTGGAGCCTCTACTCTAGACAGGGCCTGGCAGAGAAAAAATTGTGTATCAACTATTAATGCTCAGAGACTTAAGAGCTGAGTGCGGAAGGGTAAAACATTAATTTTGCTTAGGAGACACGTATTTCTTTTTACACAACCGGTAATTCTCACCTTGCTGACGTTTCGGGGTCTGTCAGACACCTTCTTCAGAGCTTTTGACTGGAGTACTGCATCTCGCCGCTATATGTAGCCGATGTAGGTGGCGCTTTTGCGGCGAGAACACAATCCCAAACGTGGCTTAGTTTGTACCCCCCCTCGTCCCAGTTCATTACAGGGGTTGACTTTCTGATCCAAACTGCCTCCTTGATCCAGCGGGTTCTATTGTCTTCTCTGTCTATAACTTTACTTTGACTCGCCCCCTCCGAGTCAATTGTTTCTAGCAATGTGATCTGTCACTGCTGATTTCTTTTCTTCTTTTTGTGCATGTCTTTTCTGTGATCTTGTGTACTTCACAGTGTCCATGTTGTCAGCTTCCTTCTTGTGTTCTTCCAATCTAGTCCCAAGGGTGGGTCCCGTTTACCCAATGTATAACCGAAACGTCAGCAAGGTGAGAATTTACTGGTTGTGTTAAAAGTAATACCTGTCTCCTAAGTTCTACCAACCTGATGAAACTATTTTCGGAAATTAATTTTGCTGTTGCTTAAGGAAATACTGAACAGTCTCGTTTGATATATTATTGTTTTACAGGACTGATGTTTGTATATCCATTTCTGATGTTTGATTATATATTCGTACATGTATTTACAATTTGGATGTTTATTGTGTTTGTATTTATACTGTGTTTGTAGGTAACACTTGTTCCTTATATACTTGCACCTCAGTTGTCTAACTTATTGCATTTGGCCCATGTAGGGCGTGAATATGCATTAAAGTTTATTGTCATTGTCATTTACACTTACAGTTCTGATGTTTGAGTCATGAGACTGCTGAACTCCAGGACCAACTTCAAGGCTATATGGCTGGTGACGTGTTTGTGTTTACTGTTTGTGTTTACATGTTTACTGTTTGTGTTTACATGTTTACTGTTTGTGTTTACACAGTTCTGATGTTTGAGTCATGAGACTGCTGAACTCCAGGACCAACTTCAAGGCGCTATGGCTGGTGACGTTCATCTTCTGTGTGCTGAGCCTGACGTTCTGGAGCCGGCAGTGTCCGGAGGAGCAGGCGCGCCCGGCCCTGTCCCATGGAGAGAGGGGGGATTACTACGACCAGGAGAAGCCTAACCCCGACGCGCTGCCCAACGCGGCCGCCCCCCCACATCACCTCAGCATCCTGACGGCCGACAGCAGCCAGCTCAACCCCAACGCGCTGCCGCCCGGCAGACATAAGTACCAGCCCATCGAGTGCCTCATCAACGATGAGTACAGCATCGAGTGCCGCCGGGAGAACGAGGAGGTTTACGTCCCGTTTAACTTCCTGGAGAAGTACTTTGAGGTGAACGGGCACATTGCTGAGTACGATGGGTACGACAGGTTCGAGTGGCAGCACAGCTACTCCCGCATCTACCAGCCGCGCGGCCCGTACTCACCCGAGGGCATCTTCATGTCGTTCGAGAACTACAACGTCGAGATACGAGATCGCGTCAAGGCCATCAGCGGGGTGGAAGGTACGTAACCTGTAACCTGTGACCTTTACCCTAACCTGTAACCTGTGACCTTTACCCTAACCTGTAACCTGTGACCTTTACCCTAACCTGTAACCTCTAACCCTTACACTATCCTGTAACCTCTAACCCGTGAAGACAGCACATCAGCAGAACGTCTCATATAAGGTCGATTTTGCTTATATAAGGTTAACATCCTGTCTGTAGTTTCCGAATGTTATGTTGGAAAACATATATTCAAATTTGCAAATAGGCAAAATTCTGAATGCAACACTGACCAAAATCCAACAAAAATTATAAAAAATCAGGGTGTCGCCCAGGCGCAGTACGTTCTGCCAACATGCTCATGGACATGGAGACTATGTCAAGGCCATCAGTGGAGAAGACATAGTACAGCAGACTGACTTACTGTAACTATCCATAAGACAATAACTACAACAGCCTAGTCAGGTCAACCAAAATCAAATTTAAACCTCCTAGTCCCAACCTACATGTTTCACCTTCCCATCTATAATACATGACCCAAACAGCGGACAGGGAGGCTGGGATATCTCAGGTGTCGGCGGCAGGAACGTCGCTCTGCTACAGTTTAGGCCAGACTTATGCATATTTAAAGGCTCCCTTTATCCTGTAATCCTGCATCTCCACTTCTCCTGCTGCTGAGTGCTTTTAGCAGCGCTGCAGGTCCAAGCAGAACAGACAAGTGTGATGCTGCAGGCTGAAAAATTATCGGCACGTCCGCAATTCTGTCTTTAAGTGTCAGTTCCATGTCTTTAAGTGTCACTTCCACATCTTCACGTGTGTCTTGATGTGTCAGTTCCATGTTAGTGGAGAGATGTGAGGAGACCTGTTAGCCTGTACAGAACATCACTTTAGCTGCAGGACTGTTAGCCTCCCAGTCAGGGAGTTAGAAGAGAAATTTTTGCAAAAACAATGCTCAGCTGTCAGATAAATCTCCATCCAGGGTCTCATCACTCACAAACCTCACATCATCAATCTAACAAATTAAATCCATCATATCTGAGGAGAGACGAAGCAAAAACATGGGATTTATCAGTGGACCCAATTCTCTACAGTTTTAATATAATAGACGATTGTTATGAATATGCATATCTCAGTCCTGCATGTTTTCTCATGGTGATAATACTAAGCTCTTCTACATATATACAAGCAAGGCACAATCAATTAAATATATAGCATAAAAACATACACTATTTTACACACGGTGTCAAACAAAGTATACCCCCATAGGGATATACCCAACTCCAGTGCTGTTTTACCACCTGTTTAGAACCACTGTGTTTTTCAGCCATTGTTTGACCATCTTCTTTGCGATCTGTGCAGGAATTTATGCACCTGTACCTTTGCACAGTTATGCAGGAATTTATGCACCTTTGCACAGTTATGCAGGAATTTATGCACCCGTACCTTTGCACAGTTATGCAGGAATTTATGCACCTGTACCTTTGCACAGTTATGCAGGAATTTATGCACCTTTGCACAGTTATGCAGGAATTAATGCATCTTGGCACAGTTATGCAGGAATTAATGCATCTTGGCACAGTTATGCAGGAATTTATGCACCTGTACCTTTGCACAGTTATGCAGGAATTTATGCACCTTTGCCTTTGCACAGTTATGCAGGAATTTATGCACCTGTACCTTTGCACAGTTATGCAAGAATTTATGCACCTTTGCACAGTTATGCAGGAATTTATGCTCCCGTACCTTTGCACAGTTATGCAGGAATTTATGCACCTTTGCACAGTTATGCAGGAATTTATGCACCTTTGCACAGTTATGCAGGAATTTATGCTCCCGTACCTTTGCACAGTTATGCAGGTTTTTACCAGTATAGTTGGCATATCATCGCGAGGCTGCTTGTCTGGGTGTGCATCACCATTTTACGCCGGGAAGTTAATGACGCCGCCCGTAAAAACGGCCGCCGAACCCGTAAACTGGATTGCCTCAAGGTCGTAAACCGGCCGATGTAATGTCCTTTTCATGTGTCTCCTGCACAGCAATTACAGTAATTGTTTAACGTTTGGTCTGCAAGAAATATCAACTCTGCTGTTACATAATATTACACCAGTGTGAACAAGCCTAAAACCCTACATTACCAGATACTGACGTGGAATTATAGTAATTGTATAATGTTTGGGGGACCTGATGTATCAACTCTGCTGTTACATAATATTACAAGCCTAAAAACCCCACATTACCAAATACTGACATGGAGTAACAGTAATAATCTATTAATAGCGTATTCTTAGGTCGACTTTTCTGTAAACCTGAAACATAATTATACTATTTGCTGACGTTCTACTTATTTTATTTTATATGGTGCACCGAAAAAATGTTGTGCACTCAATGTTCTAGGTTGGGTGCACCTATTCATAAAAATGAATTTTGAGCCCTGCTCGAAGGGACCTTACATGTACCTGAATGGACACGTAGTAATTATGTTCACCAGGGGAAGAGTCCCAACAGCCTTAATAAAAGACACTGCACCTACATTATCACATCGTGCACCTACATTATCACATCGTGCACCTACATTATCACATCGTGCACCTACATTATCACATCGTGCACCTACATTATCACATCGTGCACCTACATTATCACATCGTGCACCTACATTATCACATTGTACTTAGTCTAGTACAAAGGAGAGTTATTCTGCCTCCTGTTTCTGTGTGCCGCGCTGCTGTAGTTGGTTCTTTGTGAGGATTATCTAGACGATGCTACGGACAATTAACTCGCACAGAGCCGTGGGAGGCTGCCAGGATTAAACCAGCTGAAACACGCCGATAACAAACTAAGGCCACACCAATTTCATTTGTTGGTTCCCGGATTTTTTCAGAAAAAGTATTCAAGCGACAAAAAAATAAATAAATAAAAATAAAAACAGACCAAGGGATCATGATAGCCCCAAATGGCATGATAGAAGCCATTAAGTCAACATATCAGCCTGGGGCTAATTTGCAATTCAGACATTAATTAATATTTATAAATTTAAAACCTTTAATCAAACTACTGCATTGATAGATGGAAAAACTGTAACAACTCTGTAGAGAAGGGACCTCCTTTAACAAAATATGAGCATTTTGGAGTTGATTCAGAGGCTGAAATGTTTTCATTTTTTTTTTGCAAATCAGAAAAAAATCCATGAACCAACAAATTAAATAATGTGGCCTAAGCAGCTAAAATTCACACGGAGCCTACGTACTACCCACCTATGTACCTACATGTACCAGTCCTCATACAGAGTGCTCACATGCATATGAAACTGTGATTTGTGTAAAATGTAGACAGAAATGAAACATTGTATTTCGTGAGGTCCTACGAAAACTCCAGGACATTAAATTTATCGGTGATAAATGTGCAGAGAGTACAGCTTTGCCCCAACATTAGTGGTACATGACTGTGACTGTGTCTGGGTTTATGAGTTAGGTACATGGAACTCTAGTCCTTCGATCTTTGTTGCTACCATGTCTGTATTTTACTGCAGAATAGCCTGATGTATTACAGCCCTAGAGAAGGCAGCAGAGCCATGGATTTATTGGATATTTACCGTGTTCTTTCTGTAGGAAACACGGCGTTATGGATTTTTGTTTTATTGTGAATACTTCATCATAACTCATCTTTTATGGATCTCAACTCGGTTGGAGTCTGTAGATTTCTTGGAATGATAAAGAAAAGGGCTGCTTCGCTGTTTTACATCTAAGCCAAGGGTTACCAGAACTGTTCGCAACACAGTCTGGGCTATAATATATCAGGCAAATCAGCTACAAGCACAAATACACATGTAGCAGGCAAAGTCAGCTGCAAATATCAGGCAACTTGTTCCCATGTCGACCCAGTCCTGTTTGTTTGTTTGTTTGTTTAGTGGTTCCGGTGTCAACCCAGTGGGGCCCAGACTCGTACTTCTACCCTATCCAGGTCGCCCAGTTTGGGCTAATGTTTGATTGTTTGTTTGTTTGTTTGTTTAGGAGTTCCTGTATCGACCCAGTGGGGCCCCGACCCGTACTTCTACCCTATCCAGATCGCGCAGTTTGGGCTGAGCCACTTCAGTAAGAATCTGACCGAGAAGGAGCCGCGTGTGACGGTGTTTGAGCGGGGAGACGGGCAGGTGGGGACCAGGTGGGACGTCCCGGGGAAACAAGCGCAGGTGGAGTCAGTCACGGACAAGGGCTGCAGCTGCAGGGTGCTGCAGTTTCACACAGGTGAGAACAACCTTAACACACCTGTTCCTGTACCTAACCTTAACCCTAACCCACCCAAGGGCTGCAGCTGTAGGGTGCTGCAGTTTCACACAGGTGAGAACATTAACCTCTAAACTCTCACAAAACAGCACACAGACTTTACCTTAACCCTAACCCACACAACACAGGTGAGAACAACCAGAACACACCTGTTCCTGTACCTAACCTTACCGAGCTAAACCTTAACCCTAACCCACCCAAGGGCTGCAGCTGCAGGGTGCTGCAGTTCCACACAGGTGAGAACCTAGTAACCCTAAACCTTACCTCACTACACCCACTACAACCTTACAACACAGTAAAGCCTTAACCCTAACCCACCCAAGGGCTGCAGCTGTAGGGTGCTGCAGTTTCATACAGGTGAGAACAACCTTAACCTTACTTACATGTAGCTCCCTACAACCTTACAACACAGGTTAGCACACAAACTTTACCTTAACCCTAACCCACCCAAGGGCTGCAGCTGTAGGGTGCTGCAGTTCCACACAGGTGAGAACATTAACACACCTGTTCCTGTTCCTGTACCTAACCTTAACCCTAACTCACACAGCACAGGTGCTAAGCCTTAACCCTAACCCACCCAAGGGCTGCAGCTGCAGGGTGCTGCAGTTTCACACAGGTGAGAACATTAACCTCTAAACTCTCACAACACAGGTTAGCACACAGACTTTACCTTAACCCTAACCCACACAACACAGGTGAGAACAACCAGAACACACCTGTTCCTGTACCTAACCTTAACCCTACCTGTCTGGTGCAGGTAGTTTGGACTGTTACCAGCATCAGCGCAGTATTTCCAGCCCAGTTTTTCCTTAGCCAGTCCGGCTCCACAGCTCTCAGCCTGGCTCCAAGTCCCATCAACTTTATCAACCTTCCATCAGATCGTCTGACAGACAAGCGGGCTAGCCGACCTCCTGTTGACCTGCAATTATTGTGGGCACTTTGTGAGTTTATTACTAACTAATATTAGCCCGCAGCTGGCAGGAATGTAGCAGGAGAGAGCTCAGAAGGAGCCCTTGTGATGGGAAACTGTTCTGAAGTCACTTGTTCTCAATCTCTTACTCAGTGTTCCCCTGGGAGTTACTCAAGTGTGCGGATGTCTTACATTAGATTGTTGTGCATCCCTAAATGCCACTAAACCATGAGATTCAGCAGATGGATTCACAGATGGATTCACTTCTATGAAATAAAGACTAAACTTTCCTTCCAACACTGGAATGAATTTGGACAAATTTTTGGCTGACTTCAACCTTGTTCATTCACGGAATGGACCTGTCTACGTGAGGTTAGAGACACGTGACCGTAGTAGCGGGTCATACGGGCCAGATAACTTGTGTGGCCCTGCATCAGCCCAAATTGTGAACAAACAAAATTTATTCTAGATTGTGTGTTATGTAAATAGTAAACAACAACAGTCAACAATTCCTTGAGGAAATGAGCCTGTAATTTTCCAACTGAGAAAGACTGCCTGAAGTTGAGTCCATGGCAGTTTGTGCCAGCTGAGTTCCGGTTGTTCTCTCGGCACAGCTGGCTCCGTGGCCTTCACACACAGAACCCTGAACTTTGCCAGGCTGTCTCCATCCAGGCGAACACAGTTTACGAAACCCTCCCAGTGTAACTTCTACCTGTGGCAGACAGCGACGTCTTGGCTTGGGTTATGTGGAGGCTGTTTGCAGCTGGCTTAGTGGCCTTTACACACAGAACCCTGAACTTTGCAGACTGTCTCCATCCATGCAAACACGGCTACGACCTTTGTAAGGCAATTTACAGCTGCTCTCAGCTGCAGACAGAAATCTGCCTGATTATCTGGTGAAAACTGGTCCAAGAGAGACTCCCTGATGTCACAGGAGTCAGCAGAAAGGTTGCCATTCCCCACCTCTGCTGAAACAGGCCCTGTGCAACATAACAGACTCATCTTGGGGCTTGTTCCTCTGCTGTGCCCAACTATGCTAATGTAGGGCAGTATCATACGGATTACCTTATTCAGCATATTTCTAGTTTTGCTACCTTGATAAGTAAAAGAGTAAGACAGGACAGAAGACATGCAGCCAGAGTCACCTGGAAGCAAAAAGTAGCAACTTACAAGTGCAGACCCACTTCCTGAATGGTAGCTCCCACTTGTGTATCCAGTTACAAGTGCCAAGGCCGAGGCTGGTGATCTTGACCTTCAGGCTTGCTGAAGAGTGGTGCCTAATCTCAGGGCAGACCGCTAACTTTGATGTGGTGCTGTAAGAATCAGTCCTTCCTGCAGTAACCTGAGCTGTGCTGTAAGAATCAGTCCTTCCTGCAGTAACCTGAGCTGTGCTGTAAGAATCAGTCCTTCCTGCAGTAACCTGAGCTGTGCTGTAAGAATCAGTCCTTCCTGCAGTAACCTGAGCTGTGAGTCCTTCCTGAGCCTCCTAATTCCTTGTTGTTGGACCAAGTGCAGCAGACGTGAGAAACTCCCTTCTCCTGGCATCTTGTCGCTCCTTCAGAAGCTCCTGGTGAGGAAATGCTTCAGTGCAAGGATGGCCAATGTCAAGTTTGCTTTAGCCATGTCGTGTTGAACTAGAAGGATGGCCAATGTCAAGTTTGCTTTAGCCATGTCGTGTTGAACTAGAAGGATGGCCAATGTCAAGTTTGCTTTAGCCATGTCGTGTTGAACTAGAAGGATGGCCAACGTCAAGTTTGCTTTAGCCCCGTGTTGAACTAGAAGATCAACACGAACCTGTCTGAGGAAAAATGGCTCACACTGCTGTACATGTAGGTAGTCTGTACCTAGGCTCACACACACTGAGGAAAAATGGCTCACACACACTGAGGAAAAATGGCTCACACACACTGAGGAAAAATGGCTCACACACACTGAGGAAAAATGGCTCACACTGCTGTACATGTAGGTAGTCTGTACCTAGGCACACACTGCTGTACCCCAAGCTTGTTAAAGTAACTGTACCCTAAAAAAATAAGCTCCAAGAACAGTATCTGTACAGCAGTGGAAAGTGTAATATATGATATATGCCAGCATACACACCATAGTTCCCTGTACTATTGTTCCCTGTGGGCATTCCAGAAGTTACATGAAGGTCTGTCCTGCCAACTCTGCAGTACACACTAGCAGCACCCCCTAACAGAGAAATGAGTACTGCAGCTGGAAATACATGCTTCCAGCACACAAGCATGTGAATGTCAGGCTGATCATAATCCAAAGAAGAAGAAGCTCAATTTTTTAGTTTTTAAGCCCAAGAACTGACACAAATTGATGTGGTGTGGGTTTGGCCTTTTGACAGTCCCAACTGTGAAAATGATATTTGTCAACAATAACGAGGTCCCACTGCACCTTCTAACAACCGCTGCTGGCTAATTAGTTTGCCTTGTTAATTAGTGCTAGTCCAATCCATTCCCACTAAGCTCAGTACTGTACTTCTGTATACAGATCCTTCCTTCCTACAGCAAGCTGGAGTGATCAGCTATTGTATGGGAGTTTGAGAGGGTTTTCTCTGGTGCATACATGTACACATTCTGGCCAGGAAAACCTTAAATGTACACTTGGTATTTTATAAGGAAAGTTAAATAGAAAAAGTTCCAGAAGGCTCAGCACCAGATATCTTCACAGAAAGAGGAAAGCAAACCGGCAAAGTTCCAGCATTTCTGTAATCCTACATGTTGTAAGACAGTGTAACTTGTCTTACCTACGGAGAAATAAGATGTAACTGAGGTCTAACCTGAGTGTCTGGATCCACCAGACAACATTTAAAAGCTCCTCAAACTGGAGCTAATTGATTCATTAGCGTTAACTTGCCTTTAAGTTAGCTTTACTTTCAGCAAGGAGGTTCCTTGATTTTAGATGTCCTGTGTGTATTACATATGTCTATCCATGTAACCTGACACCTGTCCATGTAACCTGACACCTGTGTGTGTAACCTGACACCTGTTTGTGTGTTGCAGACGTGCTGCCTGCAGGTTTCGGCCCCACCCTGATGCTGGGAGCCACGTCAGACCAGATCCTGTCCTTCCACGTGAAGTTTTCCCCGTCGGCCGTGCTCTCCAACGTGTCTGTGGTGGTGGACACGTCCTACAAGAAGCAGTACATCCTGCACTACACGTCCGGCACGGACCTCATCTCTGCGAAAGGCACCAACATTTACTACGGCATCGGGCCCAGGCCAGACTGGAGCCTGATCACCAGGGACCTGCTGTGTGACCTCAGGAAAGGTGTCGGCCTCTCCAACAGCAAGTCCGTCAAGAAGACAAAAATCACCATCAAGAGGGTGTCAAAGGTCATCCTCCAGGGAGCGGGGAGGATCAGTAACATCACCATGGCAACGTCCTCCCATATCCCGCAGTTCTTCGACGCTGCTGATTGGTTTGTGCGTAACCAGGACGACGCTGGCGGGTGGCCGATAAACGTTGTCCGTAAGCTCGTGGACGGGATGCAGGAGCTGCCTCCGGGCTGGTACTCCGCCATGGCGCAGGGCCAGGCCATGTCCACACTCACGCGCGCCTACACCAGGACTCGCCACAGGCGGTACCTCGATGCCGCCCTGCGCGCCACCAAGCCGTTCCGCGTGCCGTCTGAGAAGGGCGGCGTCCTGGCCGTGTTCATGGGGCAGCACCGGTGGTACGAGGAGTACCCCACCACACCAAGCAGCTTCGTGCTGAACGGGTTCATCTACTCGCTGATCGGTCTGTACGACCTGCAGCAAACCGCGCCCGGGGAGGAGGGGAAGGAGGCTGCACAGCTGTACCAGGAAGGCATGCGCTCGCTGAAGGCTCTCATGCCGCTGTACGACACGGGCGCAGGCACCGTGTACGACTTGAGACACTTCATGCTGGGCATTGCCCCGAACATTGCGCGCTGGGACTACCACACCACTCACGTCAACCTGCTGCAGCTGCTGGTGTCCATCGACCCTGACCCAGTCCTCGCTGGGACCCTGAAACGCTGGGTGGGCTACACCAAGGGCAGGAGGGCCAAGCACAACTAGATCTGCAGCAGGAAGGCCAAGCACAACTAAAACTTCAGCTGGAGGGCCTAGCACAACTAGCCCTGCAGCAGGGGCTACCTCTAGACTTCAGCAGGGGGCTTAGCACATCTAGACTGATGGCACGCGGGCCAAGCACAACTACATGTAGCCTCGTAGCAGAAAGGCCTAGCACAACTAGCACCAGCACTTGTACAGAATGTTATATTTGTATCAAATAAGAAAAGAGCTATCTGTGGACATAGTGTTACATTTCAAGCAAGACATTTTTCTAGAGTCTACATTTTGAGTTATGTTATATTTACATGTTTCTTTGAAATGATGGTAAAAATTGATGTTACTATAAAGCAATGACAAAAATTGATGTTTAAAGGCACCGTGACTTAAGTTTAAGAATAGCAAATAACAGCTTTTTAAGGCCTTGTAGAAGTTCCTTTTGTTACTGAAAATTCGCTGATGGGTTTGAATGTTGCAAAAGTTTGCTTGCTAGGTAAAACAGGTGGAGTTTGGATTGTAACTATGCTGCCAGTAACATTCCTTTTAATATTCTCTTGAGATTCATTCTATCGAAGATGAATCACAGAAAGCGAACAAGCTGACATCTTATCTGGTGTAAAAAGCTGTATTCAAAATAGGAAGGAATATTGGTTGGTTTTGTTCCGTAGTTTAAGACTTTTCTGTAATTGGTTAATCATAATTTTGAATTGACCAATCACATTGGTGACTTATGAAACTTGTCATTGGTCAGTGCATCAATTTACTGGACCATTGGAAGTGCAGGAAATATCTTGGCCTGAAAATTATAAAAAATAATTTTGTTGTGGTAAAAAATGAACTTACTTTCCTGCCTCTGTAGATTTGATTTGATTCTCGCAATTGTTCTTAAACACCATTAATTTTGTTTTTGTAAGCTTCTACATGTAGAGCTTTTGAAGTTCTGAGAAGTCAAGTTTATGAAGTTATTATAGCTGTAAGGATGAATGAGAGACCCTTTCCACACACGGAGACCATCAAACAAAGTACAATGTGTGTGACTTGGTCCAATGAATTATGTTCCATGATTTAAAAGTATGTCAATGAAATTCCTTTGCCCAGAATATAATGATTGTTGGTTGGCCTTCCTGAGTGGAGTAGGGTCTAGTGGATGCGGTGCCTCATAAGTTTGTAATATTCTAATAATAAAGCAAAGGTTGGCTGTAAATATGCATATAAAGGGTTTCAGAGGGAAAAAATTTACTGTTGATGTATAAACTACTGTTTGGTGCAAGTGGAGCTTCGGTGCAGAGTTACTGTGATGAAAAGAGATGCTTTGCAAACATTTGTGAGGTTATTTTTGTGTGGAATTTGGAAAGATACAAGTAAACTCTTGTCAAGCCAAGATCCAAGTAGCCATATTAGGAAGTTTGTATTTCAAAATTTGATGTACAAAATTTCAGCCTGTAAAATAGAACAAGGTTGTTTTAACTTGACAATTAATTATTCATACATTAGGTGAAAAGCCAGAAACTGGTGGTGCCTGAAGAGTTAGTTTGTCTGCCGAGGGCCACGTCAATGTAATTTGTTGGTTCTTGGATTGTAAACAAAATATGATAAACAACAGCCTGACATCCGTGCCTGAGGACCAGGTTTATTCCTCTGGGCAGTTTTACGGACAGAAGATCCAACTCTCCTCCTGCTGTCTGCTTTACGATGTCTTTACAATGTCAGCTTGTTAAATGTTCACCTCGAGTCGTCCTGGAACCAAGGAAGTAAATTGGTGAGGCCTTATCCACCCGTCACGCACCAAAGACTCTGCCCTTATGTTATGTGGAATGAACTAGTTTTTGTGAGTGTATATAGCTACTGACTTTTCAAGAATATAATTATGAAGTATGAACAATTTAAATGATAGGCTTTTAGATGTGTATAAATGTCTCAGTGTGGCCTTAAGGTGAGTTGGAACTTACAAAACTGTAATTTTTGCCAGGGTACAACTACAGCTGATCCATATTTTATTTTTCAAAGCTTTTTGCATTGCTTAGAGCAAAGCATGACAATTAAAGGCAGACAAGAGGGAGTATTTTTTATTACCACTTGGATGCATGCATGCAACATATGTAGCAATTTTACACATGCCTGCAACATATGTAGCAATTTTACATGTGCGTGCAACACATGTACATGTAGCAATTTTATGTAGCCGAGGAAGACTGAAATTTTCACGATCACAGAAAACGGGTAAACCGCAATTTACCATGGCAACGCATGTACATGCCTACTGTGTGTGTCGTCATGGTGATCATTTGGTTTGCTCGGAATAATTCTTTTTTTCTTACCAAAAAAAGGAAATTAAGGATCCATGAAATGTTTTTTATAATTTAAACAGAAGCTCTGATTTCCTCCTGTTCTATGACTTCCATGAGCCCTGCCCAGTGTTTCTATGGCAGTGCTGGTAGAAGTTTCTCTGGTCTGACTTCGGTGGAAATGTGACTATATGTAATTATGCATGTAAAGATCTGCTATGTACAACAGACTATCAGTCATGTCAACTACATGTCAGTAAAGACATGCTCGGCTTTCATATCTCTGAGATAACATTAGGCCACACCAATTTAATTTGTTGGCTCTCGGAATCACCTCTTCATTTTTTCTGATTTGCAAGAAAAGAAAAGATTCTGGTTCTGAATCAACTAAAAATGCTCATATTTTGTGCCCAACAGTTGAAAAAAGTCCTTTTCTTCCTAGTTGTTACATTTTTTTTCCATCTATCAATGCAGTGGTTTGATTCAAGTTCAAAATTCATTGTTTACATTTTAACCCAGCCTTTTGTGTTGACTTCATGGCTCCTATCATAGCATTTGGGGCTATAAGGGGATGCCTATATAGACGTGTTTTTATATTTTCTATTTTTTATTGCCCTGTCGCTTCATATTTTTTCTGAAAAAATCCAAGAACCAACAAATTAAATTGGTGTAGCCTTAGCACTGCCACTCCAACACCCCCCATGTCAGAACACAAGCAACTTACAATTCTAAAAGTTATTTCAGCAATTGTAAAGTTTCTTTCTTGGAAACCAGAAAATCTGTTTCCCATATTTTCCATATCACTGATAACAAGACACTCTTGGTACTATTTTGGTGAAGTATTCTGTATTAGTACAATATTAAATAATGACTGAAATTTGCCAGCCCGTCCGGAACTATTAAAAAGATACAAATGTTTACAGTATTACATGTAATTATTTTGCAGCTAGGAACTATCATCAGGATACGAACTTTAGTTTTATTAATACCTGCCTTTTGTAAGGAATTGTCTTCTCACTGTGAAAAACAAAATAATAAACAAAAATAGAACTGCAACTTTGTGCTTCAAATGTAGCGTTACTTGCGTGTGTTTTACCTTAATATATTTTATTTATTTCTGTTTTCTTCTATCGACTATACTATTCTAAACTGGGGGTGGACGGATGGATGGATTCACTCTACCGATAAGAAATGAACTGTAACGTGGTCATCACAGTTCCGTGAACGGATTAAGCCTGAACAGATGATGATTGTTTCTCTAAAAGTCTCCATAAAATGCCAATAGTTTTAAAACATCTCCTTCTTCCCCCCCCCCACCAGCGAAAATTAGACACGCCATAAAACTCAAACATTTTTGGACAACATCACATTTGATACTAGTATCCAATATCTTAGCTATTCATTTTCGAGAAATAATAATATACGTTACACTGCAATAGATTAATATTTCCATATGTGCGTACATACAGAATCCTAAATTAAGCAGATTGCCGGGGTGTACTATCTATACTATACTTTTACTTGACAAACAAAGGTATGAAATGTCTATCTCAAAAATATATAATATTGTATGATTATTGTATGTATTTCAATTCAAATATTCTGAAAATACCGTCAAATGGCAATAACGTAAAAACATTGTTTGTTGGACTTCACCTGAAAGCAAAATGTAATAGTCCAAACTCCGACGCACCAATCACCATCCACGTACGACAGACCAATCACCATCCACGTTCTATTGCATACAAGTTTTCCCGCCAGAGTTCACATTCCGGAGGTGACAGCCGCTAGCGCTAGTCGTGCATCAGCATTGAGGTAAGAATTTACAATTTTCTGCCGTAGAATTTCATGTTTTACTCGTGTATTACCTGGTATAGAGTACATACAGCAATATGTCGTGTGTCCTGGCTTATTTTCGCTTGTTTTTAAGGCATTTCTGACAGGAACTTTGGCGTTAACTTCAGTTTTAGAATTGCTTACTCAGTGACAGGAACTTTGGCGTTAACTTCAGTTTTAGAATGGGGCATAATAGATATTGTCGGTCAAAATTTGAAGAAGAATTAATTTTCCACCGGATGTTTACCTCAGAATCTTCAGATAAAATGTTGTGACATCTAGCAGTATCACTTTCAGCTTAGTTTTAGCAGATTTTATAGGGAAAATTTGGGAAATGTTGAGTAGCGGTCTCACGTAGGTGTCCCTGGGAAACGGGCGGGTTGTCCCGTTTAGTTGGAAAGCATGACACGGGGCACTTGCGTCCGTCAAAATTTCGTGACAATTTGATTTTCCATCCGATATTTACCTCAGAATCATTATATAAAATGTTGTGACATCTAGCAGCATCACTTTTAGGTCGGTTTTAGCATATTTTTCCTCAGAATTTATCGAGAAAATGTTGAAAAATGACGGCGGCTGACCGTCTGACTGAGCTGTCAATCATCGCTCGTGTCAGCACGTGGCAAGTGTACATGTTGTGTCAGCAGTTGCATTTAATTGTTATGTTCTCAGCAATTTTACCCCACAATTAGGAGATGAAATATTGTTACATCTAGTAGTACCACTTTCATGTTTATTTTTGTAGTTTTTATCGGGAAAATGTTGAAATATTGAGTAGCGATCGGTCTCACGTGTTGGGCCCGGTGAAACAGGTGCGGGGTCCCGTGTACGTGTGTAGCCAGACCCGGTACTGGCCGAGGGTTGGGGACCAGTTACGATAGTTACAATCTTAATAGAGTTGAGCTTGACATATTTCCTGAAATTATTTTATAAATCCTCAAGGAAGTTGATTTTTTTTTTAGATTTTGGGACGATGACGACTGACCGTCTGACTGAGCTGTCAATCATCGCCCTTACCTCAGACTTTAGTACGTACGCGTGGTAAGTATGCACCAAAAGTTGTCTCAGAAGTGTTGTGTTCTCACAGATTTTCCTCACGATTGTCGAGAAAAGCGTAGCTGAATTTAGTAGCGCCAATGTCTTTTATCTGGGCTGATTTTTCGGAATCTTACAGAAAAATTAGCATGACAGACTCCGTACCGTAGCGTTCAACCTTATGTTTTCGGCGAAATTTGGCGAGGTCCCCGCCTGGATGGAGCCGGACTCACGGACCTTTCCCGAGGAAATTTTTCTAACGTTGCAAATTCATCGGTTTTGTTTCACATGCATTAACATGTTCTAATTCATGTTGAGTTTTTTTAACTTGCTTATACCTAACTAAATACATGATACAGGTTAGTATAATACTTTGGTTCATTGCAATGCCATAAATTCATATTTAAAATATACTTATGTTTTTCCTCCATTTTTTTTACAGATCATCCTTTTGGCCGATGTCACGGTTTCCAGTTTACTTTGAAGCAAGCAAGCTCAAGAAAAGAAGACAGCTTGTCAAACAGGTCAGTGTGGTTTCTTGCAATACTGTAAATTCCCATTTGAAGTACGCACCAGGCATATTTGGGCTGTTGAGAGACAATTCTGACCTAAAGCTGAGAAAACTTATTCCCTCTCCAACCTTGAACAAAATATGAACAGAATAAATTCAAATTCATGCTGTTTCTCAATGACTTCTATAGATGTCTTTGCTGTATAATCATGCAGCTTAGAATGTTTCACTATTTGGCAACCAGTCTTTTGTAACAATACAAACTTTTTACTTGTTCAATTGTTTCATACTTCAGTGATTACCAGACACTTTTTGAGTGTTAAAAATGTGCGTACTTTAATGGGGAATTTACAGTTACTAAGTTAAACGTAGGGAACATTTTGGACATATTTTAATAAAAGTGCCTTGTGTTGATCTTTGATAACATTGACTAAAAGTACAGGGGTTCTAGCATAGCATTGCAATATGTAGATCTGTAAGACACACACACTTGATCCAAGATTGCTGTAGTCAGAGAGATAGCAGTATAATAGATCTGCAGATGAATAGTTATTGATGATTTGGAAGTCAGGCATCAAAAGCTGTATTAGATTTAAATTGCAGTCGACTTTCCTAGTCCATTTTGTAAGTGATAGAATGGACATGCAATGATGTAACTATGCACCAGTCTTGCAATGTACGTACGAGAAGTTTATATGACTGTAAGTGGAATTTAAAATAGCTAGGTAAAGTCCAGAAGACGACACCAGAAGGCACCACAGCGGATACACACATTAGATAAAGTGTTTATTTTGGATAAAGATTTTAAATAGATACTGAAAAACTCCTGAATAAAGTTTGCGGGACTTCAACTTTACGCAAGGAAAAGTGGAGTCCCCCTTTAGACTTCCTACAAGTCACGTTAACTGGAGTAGAGCGGCGACATAGTTGTCAAAATGTAATTACTTTAACTTTCAAGTACTAAATTGAAAGTTTAAGTAATTTTTTGTTTATAAAAAATATACTAGAGCTTTTAGATCCTTTTTATATATCAATGGGTAATTTTCAGAAAAGTAATCTGGTTCTCATGGCACATTTAGTTTCCAACATTTGCATAGTCACAAGGCACACCAAACTTTTAGCTCATGTCAGGCCAAAGGACTTCACTGAGTCAGACATTATAAGTTCTGTTGAAAAGGAAGTTCTTTAGCCTGGCCTTATGATCAGCAAGAGGACTTCTGTTGTTCATGTACCTAGATACCCAGGTGAGCAGCTTTGTTATTTGTTATACTAACCTGCATTCACCATCACCAACCTTCCTGTATCCTTGGGGGGTTAGGGTTCAAGTCAGCGGCAAGGGAATGTCCATTATGGCTTAGGAGCTGGACATTCACTACCTCCCTCACTGCCAGGCCTTAAAACCTGGTAGCTGCTTGGCTTGGACCAAATCCTAGACATAGCTGTAGCTCTAGTTGTAGTACTAACATTATAGCTAACATTATGTATAGGTTAGCCATTGAGAAACTGCATGCTGTATTAACATGTGCTTTTTCTCCTCATGCCAATAGTCAAAGAAGCTCTTGCATTTATACCTACCCCTCTGCATGACAGCAGCTTTGCAGCGCAGGCACGCGGCGTGGCAGCAGCTCCCTACTGATTATAACAAACCAATTGCTACGGCTAACATTGTTGGTCATGTTCTCAGCGTTGGGCAGCAGCGTCTTGAGTATGGTTTTGGCAGACAGCAGCGTCTTGAGTAGGGTTATGGCTGACAGCAGCGTCTTGAGAAGGGTTAAGGCAGACAGCAGCATCTTGAGAAGGGTTATGGCAGACAGCAGCGTCTTGAGTAGCGTTATAGTAGGCAGCAGCGTGTTGAGTAGGGTTATGGCAGACATCAGCGTCTTGAGTAGGGTTATGGTAGACAGCAGCGTCTTGAGTAGGGTTATGGCAGGCAGCAGCGTCTTGAGTAGGGTTATGGTAGACAGCAGCGTCTTGAGTAGGGTTAGGGTTAGGGGTTAGGGGTTAGGGTTAGGGTTAGGGTTTGGGTTGGGGTTGGGGTTAGGGTTAGGGTTAGGGTTAGGGTTAGGGTTAGGGTTAGGGTTAGGGTTAGGTTAGGGTTAGGGTTAGGTTAGGGTTAGGGTTAGGGGTTAGGGTTAGGGTTAGGGTTTGGGTTGGGGTTGGGGTTGGGTTTAGGGTTAGGGTTAGGGTTAGGGGTTGGGGTTGGGTTTGGGGTTAGGGTTAGGGTTAGGGGTTGGGGTTAGGGTTTAGGGTTAGGGTTAGGGTTAGGGTTAGGGTTAGGGTTAGGGTTAGGGTTTAGGGTTAGGGTTAGGGTTAGGGTTAGGGTTAGGGTTTGGGTTAGGGTTAGGGTTAGGGTTAGGGTTAGGGTTAGGGTTAGGGTTAGGGTTAGTGTAAATA
>NW_017803860.1:2383-4222 GCF_001625305.1 Branchiostoma belcheri | reverse complement strand
TATATGAACAAGTGTCTGTTAATTTGTAATTGTGCTACTTTATTGTGACTCTGTCCCCTTTAGATGTGCCCTACAGGAGCTGCAGGACTTTGGTGTACTAACAGAACATGTGGTGTACTCTGACTGCCCCATACCAACCTCCTGTGTTATCATTAACACACAGAATGGCTCCAGGACAATAGTTCATGGTGGCAGGTAGGATTAGAGCTTCAAATTGTTGCCTTCTTGCAAATTAGAAATCATGTAAGGCAATGATGTGAGCTCAAAATTTTAAACAATTCAATCTGTTTGATGACATTATAAAAATTGTACTTGTAAGTATGCTTTTCTCTCTCAGAAATGGCCTGCATAGAGGATAATTACAATTATGATAATTCTGTCGACTGAGATATAGTTGATCAACACATTGCTGTACCTGCTGCTGTTCACCTCCAGAAACATGGCAGAATTGACAGCAGCAGATTTCAGCAACCTGGACCTTAATCAGTATAAATGGATTCACTTTGAGGTAAAATAGAATATGCTATTTGATATAGTACATATCAGCTTCTTGTCAGTGAAATATGCATTTAAACCTTTCATCATAATGCGGCACTAAAGAGCAGCTCAGATTTGATTATTCTAAGTGTGATTATGACATAATTGTTTCATCACATACATTTATGTACTAAGTAGTGACTAACAAAGTCACCATAGCTCTGTTAAATTTTATTGTGTATTTTTGAAAGTCATTGAAAAGGCCAACAATACACTGTACGTGTATTTTAAAATAGTGTCATTCTTACCTCCCTCTCTTCCTGTGTCCTAAGGGCAGGAACACTGCAGAAGTTTGCAAGATGATGGAGATTGTTGAGGAGTTCAACAGGAATGTAGTAACCCCTGATGATGCCATCACTCTGTCAACTGAGTGTGAGAAACCAAAGTACAACATGGGATACCTCATTCCCAAAGTAGATGTGGTGAGTACATCACATGGTCAAATGAATAATATTTATGATTATGTGCAATCTGAATCACATAATACATACTAGTCAGACCTCCATACAATCATATTATGTTACTTACAGGTTTTGTAGTAAAACAAGCTGTGTACAGAGCAGTGCTGTGTACCTAAGCCCACATTTAGGTTCAGGTCTAGATCAAGACTAAAAAGGCCTGATTATGCCTTACAAAAAAGGGCATGCAGGCCCTCAGTACATACTGTGGTGGTTTGGTTTTACTCCAAATAAATCATTGGTCTGTCTAAAATCATTTCCTCAAAGTTGACCAGCAAAGTAATTCTCACTTCAACCTGTTATCTGTCGAGTCCCACAAGAAGGTGAATGATATAACTTCCCACACATATATACAACTGTTGCCATAGCACAGGAATGACTTCTGGTTCATGTTTTTTTTTCTACACAGCTGTTTATGTCTAAAGAGTATGCAGAAAGCTGTGGTTTCTCCAGTGCAGAGGAAACAGTGAAGTCACTGTTGCAAAGAGTAAAGAAAGGGTGAGTACTTCTGACCACTGTTGGTGTTGTCAGTCAAGTGTTGTTTTTCCAACCTCATTTTATTTCTAGTCTGATCTGTCCTAGTCATTTTTACTGCTTTCATAAAGTCAATAGTACAATGCTGAGCTTTATTCCAACACAAGGGTATTATTAGGGTCAAATTTTCAATGACCACTGTTGCCTTTATCAGGATTAGAAATGACCAATCAATATGCAGATGAAGGTGACAGTGGTCATTGAAACTTTGACCTTGTAATTGTGTACCCTTGTGTTGCCCTATGATTACCACCGACACAAAATAACTTCATACAGAGCTACTATGGAATGAACTGGATTATTAGTTTCA
>NW_017803860.1:0-2046 GCF_001625305.1 Branchiostoma belcheri | reverse complement strand
AAAAAAAGTTTAGGCAAAAACATTTTCCTTCATTATGAAATCTACGTGGTCATAAAGGTTGAATAAATAACTAAACACACAGAGTATGGTATGGCAAATAATAGTAGACTCTCCATTTTCATAAGCTGGTTATTGCATCTGATCCTTCCTGGTAGGAGCACTGTGCTGTGTACCTGGGGTGACCAGGGTGCAGATGGCATCACTCCTGAGGGAACACACTACCATTGTAAGGCCTTCCCCCCAGAGAAAGTGGTGGATACCCTGGGTGCTGGGGACACGTTTAACGCTGCTGTAATCTGGGGCCTCTGTCGAAGCAGCGGTTTGGAGAAGGCACTCAGGCTGGGATGTAGAATAGCAGGACAGAAATGTGGACAGTTTGGGTATAAAAATCTGCACAGCTGATGCATATTTAAAACTTCCAAATTCACTGGTGAGCTTACTAGATAAAGAGTGGAATGTGTAAGAAAGGGACATTTTTGATTGATGAAAATCTACCCTTTTTTATTTTCCATGAGGAGGTAGTGATTTTGTTGTTTTTGGTGTATTGAAAGAATGACTATAAAATCATTAAGTATTTGATAAACAGTCTATATGGTAAATGTGAAATAAAATGAATTTTTGTGTAGTCCTGAGTCCTGGTATAGTGATTAATATGTGTTTTGCATGTTCCTAGATATTGCTCACAGAAAATAAACTCATGCAAGTAGCTGACAAAAAACTGGAAACATCGTATTTTATAATGGTACTCATTTATGCTGGTTTGCTACAGTAATATATCAATATGCATGTACTGTGTTGTGTTATTAATAAAAAGGTAAGGTTTCACCATTAGAGTCATTAGCATAGCTGCATCTTAGCAATTGATACACAGGACGGGACAGGCAATGGCGCGCAGCCAAATGTGGTTGTCTGGGCAATTCCCTTGAAATAAAGATATACCATGTGCAACCAAAACTAATTGAATTTCAGAGTCAGGTGATCTACAAGCATGACAGTCAGGTTATCTGGGTTGTGTCAACAAGGGGTGCTAAGTCATGTACTTATACGGTATTGACAGGTGTACTCATTAGTCTGATCCAATCAGCGCGCAATAAAAACAGTTTAGGGTGACCTGTTGCCTAGCAACCCCCGCCACCAGCTTAGGAAAACCACCAACCTGAAGTAGGCCGCCGATTGGGCCGCCGATTCGTAGCCGCCCTTTCAGCCGCCGATTCGGGACTAAACCGAGCATAGCAGCTAATTCAAATACAGATTCGAAATCCCAGAAATTTCCTAAATCGACCCCAAAGAAAAATCACGAATGGGGAATTGTTGCAAATGGTCTGTAATAACGCATAGAATATCAATTCAAAGATGAATAAAATCATAAAGTACCAATTAAACGATAAAGTGCAAATTAAAGACTTAGAAACGACACCTAGCGACAATATCATGATCTGCTGATGCTGGCGGCCGATTCAAGTGAATGGTCTCCACCCTCAGGTGTTAAACACCTTGCGTCAGATTAAGCACATAATTCTATAACTCGTAATGACTTTCCATCATTTTATGATGATCCATACTTTGGTGTTCTAGTAAGAAAGTAACGCACGCTACGTCATTTTGACGTCATGTCGTCTTAAACTGAAGAACATGACGGGCAGTTGTACCGTAACTGGTCTCCACCTTTAGGTGTTTAACACCTTGTAGCAGAGTAACTATATAATTTTACAACTTGCAATGACTTTCAATCCCTTTATAATGATCCATACTTTGATATTCTAGTAAGAATAGTAACGCACACGACGTCGTTTTGACGTCATGTCGTGTTACAGCAACGAAAATGGCGGAAAGTTGTACCGTAACTCGTCTCCACTTATAGGTGTTTAACATCTTGCAGCAGGGTAACAATATAATTTTACAGAACTACAATGACATTCAATCCATTTAAAATGATCCATACTTTGATCTTCTAGTAAGACAAGTAACGAACACGACGTCGTTTTGACGTCATGTCGTCTTAAACTGAATAGAAATGGTGGGAAGTTGTGGCAGTAGCTGGTCTCC
>NW_017803859.1:234787-250789 GCF_001625305.1 Branchiostoma belcheri | reverse complement strand
TTGAAAGTGTCTATGTTTGTCTTTGGCAAAGGTTTACTAGATTCTCGACGGCGGGGTGTCCAAGGTCAAGTCGACTAGAGGGGTTGTAGGTGGAGGTAGAATTTCCAGTTCCACCACATTTCCCTCACTGTCGCTGTCGTCTTAAACCCTCGTCCCTGTAGCCATAAGGATCGTGTCTGTCCTGGTGGTGAGGACCTCACTCCAGGTCCGCAGGGTTGTGGTCGGCCTGGCGTTCGTGTTCAATGTGTCTTTCGGCGTAATCACCAACGGTTGCGTGAACTGTAGCGGCGGTAAAAGACCGTTATCAAAACAAGTAAAAATGCGTCTATTCTACGCTTCCCACGCGTGACAAGTTGGATGTAGTTAATGAAAGGCAGAGACAATTAATGTACATATAGGGAGATAGTGGAGTAGTACTTACGGTCGTTCACAATCATCGCTGTCCTCAGCAGCAGACTGTAGGTCATCCAATGTTTCAAGGATAAACCTTGCTCCTACGATATTAACGAATACAACGGAAGAAATGGTATGATTACACGATCACTGTATGTAAGATAGAGACAAGTAAGGGGGAGTGGTATACAGTAAGCGGTCAATTATCGGAATAGGATCTATTGTGTGACGTTACAATTCTATCAGTATACATACATACGTGAATACAACGATCGCATGAGCGGGCCGCATCGAAGCCAAACAACTAGCAACCGGTGACACCTGTTAAAAGATGTGAAATATTTGGTATTAGGAGAACAATATCCCAGCACGTGTGGTGTAACAACGTACGTTCCGTATCTTTCTTTATGTTTATCGTCACAGAAGGACACGTAGTTTTTCTCAATTTCTTCTTCTTCGAATTCCATTATGAACAAATAAGGTTAATGACCTGGGCCAGACGCTTGTCACCATGGTAACTAGTGCTGTAGCAACACCCTATGGCGTTAGGTTACACTATGCAGCAGAAGAGATTTGGAAAGCCTGCTTACCATACTTGAATGTATTTTAGCAAAGATAAGCAGTGCAGTATTTTGTCTGGCTAGACCAGGTGAAGGTAAACATAATGTATTTGCTTTGCAAATGTTACCCTTCTAGGTTTTGCATTACGTTATGTCTCCGTTACCTGTTCTTCTCTGGAGTAAGTCGTCCTCGCCAGAGACAGAAATTCGACCTCACAGTCGTCGCCATGTTCGTCCGTCACCACGATAACTGTCGGTAAACGTAGTCCCTGATTCGTAGCCCCGGATATAGCGCCCAAGATCTTAGCTCCATCCCCATTCTCCGCAAGTCACTGTGTAAGAAAACAATGACCTTTATACCATTAAGGGGTTTATACTAGGGCTAATGCTCTGCAACAGAGCTTCCGGTTTCCATATCTCAAAATATGTTCTTCAACGTAAACCAATTAATTATGCAGTAAAATTTCATTTGATATATAAAACATGACTTGTGTACAAAATGTCAACAACAAAGGGTGATCTCATATTATGTTCAATGTATCTATTAAGAATTTGACCCATTCCCTGTTTTTCCCTGTTTTTGGAATATATAATATGGTACTTTCTCTAGTATTGTGTTATATAACAGTTAACCATCCTCCCATGGCAGGGGCAGCGGCTCCGAATTCCTTCTCCACCCCTTACCCCTGCCGTATAACCTCGCATCTTCTACTCTGTGACCCGATTCCAGGGAAACGCTCTCAGCCAATCACGTATCACAGAGAAAATCTTCAACGCACTTTACATTAAATATTTATGAGCTGCGCTAGCTATCGGAACCAATCATGTCGGCTGTTCAGTGACAAATAAAAACAAACATGGCGTCGTCTTGGGAAGAGAACTTTTGCGATGCAGGCCGCTGCGGGCGTCGGCGGGGCGCTAGCGTGTGCTGGAGGCTGCGCGGGGATCCCGCCGAGCACGGGGAAGGTGTTGGCTCGGTGACTTTGCCCCGCACGGCCTCCCCAACGCGTTAACGGGCTCGTCACCGGGCGGCGGCGGGGAGGGTGACGTCCCTTCGCCGCCCAAGTCAGAAATGGGGTCATGCCAAATAAGGCAAGCTCATGAATATTAATATTCCTGGGGTCGTAGAGTAGAAGATGCGAGGTTATACGGCAGGGGTAAGGGGTGGAGAAGGAATTCGGAGCCGCTGCCCCTGCCATGGGAGGATGCAGTTAACCGCCTCCTGGACATCTGATTGGGAATGACAGACACATACCTTCTTAATTCTTTGTCCATGTTCCTCAGTTTAATCGTCGACTCCCTTTCTTCAAACTCCAGGAGATCTAGCTGCTTCTTAAGTTTCTGTTCCTCAAAAAACATGGCGGCCCGCCGATGGTGCCACAGCATGTTGTTGTTGCTCGGCGGAGCCGAATTTCTCCTGGTGTGCAGACATCGGTCCTTCTGTGGGTGTAGCAGACGTTTTTCCTGCAGTGCTAGCTGGCCGCCGGCGTCTGTTTGTCAGTTCGGAAACATTCTTCCGCCACCAAAAATCCAACGAAGCTTTGCTGCAGATTAATAAAACGTTGATGCTAAGTTTTATCTACGCTGATTTTTGCTGAGCGGTGCACACAGCCACACACAAACAGATTTTGAACCAAATGACCTCGCTATGAGGTCCTTGGCGACGTAAAATGTGCAAATTATGACATTTTTCTAGATGGCATCGTTTTGAATTCTCGACGTCATAACACATGAAAATTGTTAGAACAGTTATGATATTTCTTACAAATAATCCATTCCTTCATGAAAAACATCTAATTCAGATCAACTACAATACATGCATCTTATTTCACAAAACCTAAAGGCTACGAGGGTATTCTTTCTGTGACAAATAAATGGTTATCGTTAGCGATTTTTTCCTTACTTTGAGGCAAGCCCAAGACAGATGCAAATGGCGGACCAACTTCGCGTTCCACAGCGTTCGCTTTGCGTTGCCATGGAGACACTAAGTGGAGGAAATCAGCACTCTGGCACGGAAGCCGAATGACATTTTTACCGCTAAACCTGAGTAACTGGTATTTCTGATAATAAGATTTTCGTGTATTCACAACTGATCCTTCATAAGTGGAACGTTAGATACGCTTATTAAATGATTACGGCCGAATCAGCAATGCCTTTATTTGATTCGTCAACACAACAAAACAGTAACACAGTGTGGCGCTGCACTCAAGTTTATAACTTATTCTAATTACCAGCTCAACAGATCGCCCGGTGGGAGTGTTACGTCTGTAGGAGTTTTGCACGCCAGGAGCCGTTGTGCAAAATCTACCGGGGAACCTAGCTGAGTCGGGCGGGCTAAGAGCTCCTGCAGCCGCGAAGAAAACCTGCCTTAACCGCGATAGAATGGGCACCAGCTAGAATTGGCGTTTTACTCAAAGTCAAACTGCAGACCGGTGCCCTCCAGCCCTTCCTTCCACTTGCTCTACACGTACTTTATAAGCTACGCTATACTATATCCATAAGGAATTTACATGCACTTGTACATCAAAGGATTTACTTGCTTGGCATTTAGGATTTGTAAATGGCTGACAGAGCAATTCTGATAGTCTATGTCGATAGAGACTCTGATGGGCAGGGACCACTAAATAATTTTTCAATTGAAAACCCATGACAAAATCAAGCATTTTAAAGCACACTTACCTTTATTTCAAAAATTAACGTGAAGTCTATACCCCCCACTGAAAAACTGGATTTGTCAAGGTTTCTTTAGATGCAGTAATGGAAGGTCGACTCATATTGGCACTTTAATGAGCGACGGTAAAAGTATAGAAATGACACTACGACTTTACCCCCTGTCCCAGTGGGTCGATCCAACGAGTGAAGAAGTTAATAGCAGTCTAAAAATCAAATAAGGTCACATTTTAGGTGTATATTTCAAGACATACATTCGTCTGTCCTTCTTACCAGAAAACTGGGCCTATCTGAACAAATTTTGCCCAGGAAAAATTTTCAGGAAAAAAAACAAAAAAACAAACAAATATGCATCATGCACATGCCGATTAGATGTTCCCTCCCCTGATGAGATCGGGATCTTTACCAGTGTTGGGCCAAATCCTTGAGCTGCTACATACGTAAGAGATCAGGTGTTGAGCTAGGGTTAAGGTTAGGGTTGATATTAGAGTTAGGGTTAGGGTTATAGTTGGGATCATTGCTTGGGTTAGACTTAAAATTGGGGATAGGTTGGGTTTAGTCTCCCACATCACAACTAAACCCCTCCAAACCCCTTGTCTCATATTAGAAACCCCTGATTTCGGAGTCATGTATTTGGCAGGGTGATGTATATGGCTTGATACCGGCAGAATCAGTGACTCTGCCTGGCCGTGATCTCTACACTGACATTTACTACATGCACATTTGTACTGTACTACTCAAAATCAAACTCCAGACCAGTCCCATCCAGCCTGAGCTTGTGCTTGGCATCATAGGCTTCATTTTGCTCCGGCGTGAACATGCTCTTCCAATCGCCAATCACACCTGCAAGGAACAAAAATCAAAACAATATAAAATTATTACCTTCACCAAGGTTATATTTTAAATTGATAGTCTTCATGTGGTTTGATGTTTGTCTGTGTGCGTTTTTTTGCAAACACGATTATTCTAAAAGGCTTAGATGGTTTGTCTCAAAATATAAAATCGGATGGGTCTTTATGAGACCTCAAAACGGTTAGTTATTGCACGCAGTGCTACATAAAATCAATATATATATATATATATATATACATATATATATATATATATATATACATATACATATACATATACAAGTACAAGCTAAGTCTCCACCATGTGCATGTGCAAGTACAAGTCTACACCTGCTATCAAATACGGTGATATGATTTTTTTTTTCAAATTTACACCCAGGCAAATAACCTTTTCTGCAGATGTGTTTTTTCAAAGCTAATTCTGATTTGCCCCAAGATGCCTTCAAACTGTCGAAACTACATGACTCGGCAATGTTGGTGACGGCAGCGTCGTCTAGGCTGGTCTCCAGGAAGGATGCAACTTCGTTGATCACACTGCGCAGGTCCTGTGAGAATAAAAAAACGCAGTCGATGTCATTAAACTGTCAGTCATTACAATTTAAAGTTGTTGTTTTTGTAAAACGTTTGCTTAGTAAGTAGAAGGCCACATGGACCACTTCTGAAGTAAAGCTCACCGAAGCAGCAGTCTTCGTAAGTCAGAAACATCTATCTTAGGCAAACTTAGCGGACTAGTCAAAGCAGGGGTTACGAAAGAATTATGGTGAAGTTTATGAACATGTAAGCGATGAAGAAACGTTAATCAGAAGAGTCTTCAATCGGTTCTCGGGAATAGCAATGTGGATCGGTGTGTTGACCACGTGAAAGTTTGATCTTTCTTGAGCGACACTATTGGCACTGCTGTCAGTCTTTTAATTAATAAATAAGTACTTAGTCGTTAATTTAGTAACATTGATATCAATAAGATCAATATCTGTCAAACATCTTCCAAGTACGACCTTAATACAAGACGACATATACCTGGATGATTTACATTATGTGTATAAGTTTAACCAAAAGAAGAGATACAATGAGAAAGACGTTTTAGCGTTGCTCGGCATTTTCAGGTGTGAAATTTTACCTTCTTCATGTCTTCATACTTGATGAAGAAAAAATGGCGGTCATCCTTCATCTGCCACCAGCCGAGGGCGTGGTCGTAGAAGTCACCAAAAATGCCTTAAGTCGGAAAAAAAAGACTTTTTTGTGTTGAAAAACTAGATAGTTTTAAACTTTGAATATCATTTAACATCTTAATTACCATTCACCAGTATGTGATATTATTTGCGTAAAAGAGTTTTGTGCAATATCTTACAGTTGCCAAGATGGTAATTTTACGGGTCTGTATGCATTTATGGGTGCTTGTTTCTTGTTAGTTTTGTAAAGGGCATACCTGCTTGTTAAGACAGTTTGGCAGAGTTTACGATTATAAATTTGGACTTGACACTTGCTCAGGAGAATTTTATTTGATTGAAATCACTTTGGTGCTATGACACCATATTGCAATTGCTTGTTACAATTACCTTTCCCTTTAAGAAATATTTCTGCATACCCTTCCCAAGATTCGAGACGTTTCTTGATAGCATCACAACCGCCGTACGTCTCTACCATTTTCTTGTTATAGTGATACACAGACACAGCCGTGTCTTTCGGGTTCCTCATCACTACAATCACTTTTACCTGAAAACAAAGAAAGAACTCTATTTTCAACATGTGTATGAAATCCTATGTATTTTGCATAATTTCTGAACAAATGCATTGGTGAAAAAAGCAAACCCACGTAAGACCCAAAGGGACGGTGATAGAAAGCCGATTAACCCTATCTAGACCGGGGGGGGGGCAAAAGTGCCCGAGCCAACTTTGATGTCACATAGCGTCTGAACGGCTAGAGATAGAACCGCCGAACATGGTGACTTTTCCTAAAATATTGTTGGCAACAAAACTGTATCAGTGGAATAAGATTATGATTTTTCTTGTTGCCATGGCAACGGGTTTCTGACAAGCATTTTTTGCTAAATTTAATAATTTCCGTTTCAACAACAGAATTTTATGCCAAGTTACTCATGGTTTCTAATATTAATAACATCTCATATAATTATATGTAAATTTTATCAATGAAAATGCATAATTTATGCTAATTTGATGACGTCATTGGCCAAAATCTAAGATGGCGGACCATATCATTTCATCAGGTAAATACAGCTTATTTTCCTGGAAATTTCATCAATACTCCCTTTTTTTACAAAAAAGGCTCATATGAACGTCTTTAGTCTGTTTACAATGTATTTTAGGCTTTATCCTGAAATTTTTTTTTCAAAATTCAACATTGATGATCAAAGATGGCGGATAGGTAATATATGCATGACGTCATTTTATGACGTCACCGGTGTTGCTATGGGCAACATAAGACTTAGTACACCCTAATATTCTGTCATAAACACTTTTGGTAAAGTTATGTCGTATACCGTTTAGTTTTAAGGGAATAACCTATCTAGACGGTTTTGGCCGATAAAATCACATTAATGACGTCATAATGACGTCATATTACGTCACAACGACATAGAAATTGTACGTATGATAAAAATGTACTCAGTTGGTGTAAGGCGTCCCACGGTGCCAATTTACTGATTTTTCAGGTCCTTTCGGAAAAATGCCATAACTCAGCCGTAGCTGATCAGAAATGGTTCAAACTTGGGGGAAAGACAAAATACAACTTGTTGAGTGTTGAAATATTACTTTCATGTTGTTATATTTCTTATATTTGCATATATCTATGTCTGATATGATGCATAATTCTTAGACAGAAAACGTAAATCGAGGAACTATAGCCAACATCATAGACAGACGCTTTTTGGAGGGTACATTCTTACGTCTGTCACCATTTAGAAACTGTTTTGATATATTTGAAATATTATTCCTGCTTTTTATGAAATATGTTTTTGTCCATTTCAATGCCATAATTTTAGGGTAACCCTAACTTCCTTGCCCTATATCAAAAGAAAGTTCATGATAAGCAAAAGGATCTAAACAGGTTTGGGTAGTTCAGGACATTACCAATCATTCTACTTCGAATCTGACGTTCCCT
Source organism: Branchiostoma belcheri (assembly GCF_001625305.1). Lineage (NCBI taxonomy): Eukaryota > Metazoa > Chordata > Leptocardii > Amphioxiformes > Branchiostomatidae > Branchiostoma > Branchiostoma belcheri. The sequence goes on along the minus strand of NW_017803859.1, from coordinate 243,197 downwards.
GGGCATGGCTATAGTTCCTCAAAACGCTTCAAAGTTAAGATTATGAATCTTTACCTTCTTAGCAAATTCTAGCTGTCAATCACGTCGGTAGGCCAATTAGTCGTGTATTTAGCACCTCTATGAGACGTAATTATCTGTAATTTGCCCTTGCCACAAGACAAAAGGTTGGCAGTCTTTTGTTATGCGCAGTAATTGTTCACTACAACTCGGCCCAGCTTTCCTTTTTTTTCAATACAGGTCTTGAAAGAAAATGTTTTACAGACAGTAACAAATTGACAACAATTGAACGAGAAGTTTATACGGCTCATAGCCTGGGTGCCAGACTGTTACCAGGGCCGCTATGTAGGCTACCTTCTCAATCCAGGGGACAGCATTTCCCTTCCGAAAGTTTTTTCACAGGGTCTAACCAAGGAGGTTAAATATAACCTCCTTGGTCTAACCAAACTCCATGGTCTCTTGGTATATCATATTTGTCTAACCGAGTCTAATAACGGCCTAGCATGTGTATTGAGGCTGGGAACTGTCTGGCATATAGTCTGAACGGGTCAAGACTGGGTGAATTTGCAGAGATTAGCTTTACCGGAAATAGTTGGGGCTAACCTTTTCCAAGATGTTCCAAACAATTTCTAATAACGTACTGTCCACACCCTAATGTTTTAGATACTAAACTGGCACAGCCGAACACTATAGCCGACCTTGCTCCCGACTCTTAAACAAGGAGGTTATATTACCATCATGATGTCTGGGGGAGCTCGGGAGGCCATGTTACAGAGGAATCACTGTGGCCCACTCTCCTTGTCAGTTATCCCCATTTTTTTATGGGTTCTAATATTCGTGGCCTTTCCTAAAGGGGCCCTTTGTAGGTCATGCTGGAGGTAACTTACATATATCTTCAGGTTGTGTGGGGGCCAGATTCAGATCAGAATAAATGTGTTGTAACTTACAGCAAGAGCTTCAAATAGAACTTGTTGATCATTGCTTACAGTTGTTTTGTCTGTGTTACTAGTATTTATGCAAGCCTGACATCCGTTCTGCTCTTGATCAGCCGAAAAACAAAAGAGGGGTACCAATTAACTCCACAGGATGGAATTAGCGCGCAAATCAAATGCAAAACGGCAGGCGGGGCAGAGACAGTGGGTTATCACTCAAACTGTTGCATATTTACAAGCTTCAAGACTGCATTTGGCTCATTACAATATTCAAGTAGGTCATTATAATATTAAATGAGATCTTTGCTGTGGTCAACTGTGGGACGCCTTACACCAACTGAGTACTAGCACACCATTCTCTGAAAATTTGGTGGTCCTACCATATACCGTTCGCGAGTTCTGAGGGGGGACGAATGACGCCCCCCCCCCCCCCCCGTCCCACCAAGCCCAAAAAGCCCGGTCTAGATAGGGTTAAATCTACGAGCAAACGTCAGAATACGCTTCTATCCTACACGCCAATATGGGGGTTCAGAGTGCGAGTCCCAACTGCGCATGCGTGGCGAGATGGATTGTGGGTAATATGTCAGATTCAAAGTTTCTGAGACATAAACAAAACACGTTTAGACATGCAACATGACCTTCATTTAATTTTATTTATTGCGAAACCTATTATTGAAATTTGACTTAGTTATTTAGCAAATGATGGCGCGAAGGTCTGCGATACAAACTACTCACTTCGGGAGTAGGCGGCAAATTTTACAGTCTTATAAAATCAATGTATTCTAACCCGCAAACATGCATCAAAACCTCCTCTGGTCTAACACCACCCTTCGTCACGGACAAAGGTGTGAGGCAGGGCTGTAATCTCAGCCCGACCCTATTCAACCTGTTCATAAATGATTTAGTCAAGATTTTAGATAGTCCAGAATGCGTGCCACCTTCCCTACATAATTTATTCATTTCCTGCTTGCTCTATGCAGATGATGTCGTAATTTTCTCGGAAACCGAGAAAGGACTCCAATGTGCCCTTGACAAACTAAACACTTTCTGTACAAAATGGAAACTCCAGGTTAACCTGAAAAAGACCAAAATTGTAATTTTTAACAAAACAGGGCGCATGTACAGAAATACAAAATTCCTGCTCGGCTCAGAAAATATAGAAATTACTACGTCGTACTGCTATCTAGGTCTGTTGTTGTCCTCATATGGCAGTTTCTCACTAGCTAAGAAACAACTTGCTTTAAAAGCTCGCAAAGCTGTTTTTAGCATCAAATCTCTTATCCGCTCTCAAATCTCATTAAAAGCTTTATTAAGGATCTTCGACGTGTGCATCAAATCAATAATGTTATATGGTTGTGAAATCTGGGGAAAAGATTTTTCAAATGACAACTGTCCTATTGAAACTGTCCATAATCGCTTCTGTAAAAACATTCTTGGGGTACACAGAAACGCTAGCAACGGAGCATGCAAAGCAGAGCTCGGTAGACTGTCACTAGACACAGACGTATCGGTACGCCTAGTAAAGTATTGGTTAAGACTGAGGCAACTAGACGCTAATACACATCCCCTACAAGTCGACGCTTTACTATCTCAAAAACATATGTTAATGCTTGGTCACAAGAAAAATGTGCTACACCATGTGAAAGAAATACTTGACCACAGTGGTTTCTCATATATCTGGCATAACGACAACGTCGATCTCGATAAGCAACACATATGTACATTACTTAGAAGTAGACTCTCTGACATGTATATCCAAACCTTTCTTTACAATCTCTCTGTTGATGTCGGTAAGCTAAGATTTTATAGACATCTGAAACCTGTATACACAATGGAACGTTATCTTCACATCAAAGACTTCGATGTTAGATCTGCCATATGTAAGCTTAGAGTTAGCGCTCAGACATTAGAAATAGAAAAGGGTAGATACAAACAATTGCCTGTTAACGACAGAATATGTAAATATTGTACAGCAAATGCAGTGGAGGATGAAATGCACTTTATTTGTCACTGCCCTCATTATAGCACCGAAAGAGATCAGTTATTTGAAATGGTCACCAAAATGTTCCCCAGCTTTATTCACCTTCCCAGCCTACAAAAAACTGCATTTCTATTAACACCTCCCAATTCATATATATAGCAAAATGTAGGCCATTTCATACTCCACTGCACACGGAAAAGAAGTCAAACCAACAATAATTACAAATGTATATATAAAGTAGCATTAGCATCACTTATTATCATTCTACTGTTCACTGTTGTTATTATGTTCTTGCAATTAGCCCTCGGGCATGAATTTGCAATAAACTTTCTATGTATCATACAAGGGTAAATGTAGTAGACTAAAGGTCAATTTTCTTTCCTCTGTTTCAACGTTCATTAACATGTTGGACGGACTATGGCTATTGACTATACAAAGTAACGTTATCATCTATCAATTTTCACCATGTGTTTCATCATATCGGGGTTGTACTAGATCCTCAGATACTTACAGTATTCTATACTCATGCTTATACAAACTTCCGATTTTATTAATCTTGATGAGTGGACTTTGGTATAAGAAAGAAGTTTCCATGGTAGAAGAGTGCATTTCAAGGTTAGACAAAGGTAGTGACAAAACAATACCTTTCCTGTAGGATTGGCGACCATTTTGGGGGCCAGCTGCAGTGGTAGGTGTGTGTGGATTATACGTGGAGATGGCGCGTCCTTCATAAGTTCGTGACGTGGTTTTTCGTCAAGCCCCGGCATCTGCAGTTCGAAACACCACATGGAGTGTTCTTCAGGAGTAGCCATCTTTCCGGCAGCTTTCATGACCTTGCTCACTATTTCTATCATCCAGTTTGTACCTGATAAAATATCATTGCAAATTAAGGGAACCTGTCAGATACAAAACTACAACATGCAGTAGCTAAATACATATATTTAAGCTACCATTGCTAGGACTTCTAATACTAACAATCAACATGGGTTCTAAAACTACTCTTTAATACCAAACCGACTTGTGTTTTGATTTTGAAATTGATGTTCTTTATGTTTTATTATCATATAGCCGGATGACGTTGACCAAACAGAAGGCTCCTTTTCACATTCCTTATGTCGCCGTATTATCACAAATAGAGTCAAAACTGGGTCTTTATTCATCCCAATCCATACATTAAACAAGCCAATAATTACCCACATATGACCTCAGGTGACCCAAAAACAGTTTACAGTTTACAGTTTTATTCAAAGCAACAAAATCATGCAAAAGCAGGGAATGCTGCATGCATCCCTGAATTGTGTAATTGATTTTTACAATAGGTTAAAAACAAGGCAGGACAGGTATACAGAAAAACACACTATATACAAATATGTACATACACCATTCACTCTGCTATATGCATGCAAATTACAGGCATAGGTTTTCAAATACATGTATCAGCCATTGTCACTGGCATTGAAGAGTCTTACTGCACAGTGAATGAAGGACTTTTTTAGGCGCAGGGTCCTCGCTTTGGGCAGAGTGAACGTGTTGCTGTTCCTAAGCTGTCTCCCTGTAGCCATTGCACGTTCAGGGGGAACAAGGTCGTGCAGAGGGTGATCAGTGTTCAGCATAGCTTTGAAGAGATTTACTGCTGCTGACTCCCTTCTTTCCTTCAGGGTAGGTAGGTTTGGAACCGCCCGTCTACCACCACAGGAGATTATACGTAGGGCACGTTTCTGGACGCGTTCCATACTGGCGGACTGTTTTTCATTGCACCCAACCAGCAGGACGTGTCCATACTCCAGGACGGGACGAATCAATGACAAATACACCTGAACCAGATCAACAACACTCATGCCTTGCTTGGTCAATAATCTCAGGTAGTGTAGCCTACTGGAGGCCATTGAAACGGTAGACTTCACATGATCCTGGAAGGAAAGTTTACTGTCAAATGTAAAGCCAAGGCCCTTTGCTGTTCTAGTGACTGGAACAGGTTCACCTCCCAGAGACAGTGACGGTATTGCAGGGATGTTTCTCTTGAAACAGATCAGCAACGACTGACTCTTCTTGACATTCAACAACATGTCATTGTGATGTGCCCAGGTGTCAAGCTGAGTGGCTTCAGAACACCCCTTTGTTCTAAACAATCCAAAAATAACTTGAATTGCGTTCCAATGACCTCGGGTGACTCCCATAAGAACACCAGTTAAACTGCCTTTGACCCAAATAGAACACGCCCTCCCCAGTGACCTCAGGTGGCTCCGGATGGAACACAATGTTCTATTTAAGTTTGTATGTGTTGTACAGGAATGTGTCACTCTTAATTGTGTAAGTTTTGATGGGCTATATAATAATAGCGTTAATGGCCCGCCCTTTATCGGTGAATATAGTGTGATAATACCTTGTCAGTTGCTATAACCACCGAATAAAGCCACTGAGTGAGCTGCGTTATTCGGTGGTTATAGCAACTGACAAGGCTTTATCACACCATATTCACCTCGGGGCGGGTCATTAACCCTTAATTACTATTACTTTATGTATTATAATAAATCCGATTGGTGTTTCTTGCTTCCAGAAGGTCGCAATGTTTTTTGAACGCTATTCATAATTATTACGCAGCTGTTTACGGAGCAAATTGGGTTAACCCAGGTTGACCCTGATGAAAGGTGACCGCTTCCAAACGCGATAAAATTACGAAGTTCTAGAGAACGCCACACGAGAAAGATACAGCTTACCTGCTTTTGGGTAGGTCACGACGAAAATGTCGTTATCACGGACAGGGTAGTCAGGAATAACATCCAAAGTTTCCTTAGAAATTTCACCAGGAAACCTAATGCCTTGGTACTCGTGTTCCTGCATGTTTGCAGCGATTTAGTGACCCTTAGATAACCTGAAAATGACGTGAATAGACAATGTATGAAGTGGGTTCACGGGGGCAAATGAAAAACGATCTGATTCAATTGCTTTAGGATACTGGATACAAGCTATGAAATAATTTCTGTATAATAGATATGTTATTTCTGTAAGAACACCAGTGCATTGCTTGTTCCTGTGTGAACCACAAGTACTGTGCCTAGTGTGCATGTTGTAGTCAAAAAATGAAGCGTGATAGCCATCGTAGAGTAACAACCTTGGGGAAAGAGGGGGGCGGAACTGATAAAAAATTTGCGGTGATGAAAATTTAGCGATAAAATAATGGCCGTTTACACAAAGCAAACGTAATGGTACCCCCAAGCAGACTACGTTTTAAACTGTAGCAACACCTGAAAGGGCACAGGTAGGTCAGCACACCAACAAGGCAAGTCTGTAAACAATGAAGCCAACACGCAAAGAATATCAATCCCTTCCATAGGTTTTCTCATGTACGCTGTGAATCACAGTATAAACAATGCATTGACAAACCACTCTTATAGTTTAGGTTATAGCAAATGACACATACGTTGTCTAAAAGAGACCGGTGACTCTCAACTGTGAGCTCCTGCTCGACTGGAATGTGGACAAACTGGTTGGATAAACATTCTTGACTGATCACGTGAAGAACGTTCACCCCTGACCGACAGGGCACTTGAGGTGAGCTTTACTACGTGAGACCATGGGCGGTAGGCCACCGAGATTTTGTGGAAATCGCTGTTGCTTTCTTTCTGAACAAATTCTGTGCTCGGTCCACGAAAGGAGTTTGCAAGGTGCCCGGGGTTTTATCAAACTACGAATCAGCTGTCATAAACTCAGCATTGAAACAGGAAGGCACAACCGCACAACTCTGGAGCAAAGAATCTGCCAATTTTGTAGTTCAAACAAAGTAGAAGATGAAGCCCACTTTGTCGTTGATTGTAGTTTATATAGTAATGATAGAAATGATTTTTTAGATATATTACAAGTATGTTTCCGTACTTCCAATACTTGATTAATATTGAAAAATTCATCTTTCTTATGCGCTTTGATAATCCTGTATTAAACAAACCCATTTTAAATTATATTTTTGACATCACTTAGAAACGAGAAGAAGTTGAACCTTTGTATTAGTGTTGTTTTAGAGCTATTTGTACTACAAACATGTATATTATACCCTTTCATTTGTTCACCTGCACTTAGCCCGATAGGGCATGAATGTACAATAAAGGTTATTTTAATTATCAAACCTTCGTGATCTACGCCCGGCACCATACACTAAGTACACTGCTTTTGTTGGAACACCGATTTCAACAAAAAATCTTGGAGGCCTACCACCTGTAGTGGGACACGCGATCTAGGTTCATAAACGTTCAGATAGTAATAAATTAGCAAAACCCCATCTAATTATGTCATCATAGGATGTGATAGGTTTTATCCATTAGAATTAAAACGGATACTGTGACAATAAATATATAAAGGTGCTCCGAAAGCAACTTTATTCTCTAAATCAGTTTAAGAACTTTAACAAAACATTCAACACCATGTTGATATCAAGTGGTTTGCTGACAACAGTATAGTAATAAAGAACATTGCCCTTCAACACATTCTTTTGAATACGTTTGAAATGTCTTCTTTAATACAAACGATACGGTGTACATCCTGTCAATAAAAAACTACAAAAACATCCCGTTTGTATAGTTTATAAACTGAAAAGAAGTTTGCGTAATAAAAATGTACTTTCTTTGGCATCTCAAACTGGCTTCTTGGATAATTTCCTGTTTTCTTTTGTTGTCAATAATAACATCTGTGTCCATAATATCACCAGGGTCCGTAATATCGCCACTTTGAGAAATAGTGTGCTTAAAGATATTTTTACTGCAAAAATTACCCTAGGTATGTACATTTGATGTGTGAAGGAGTGCATACCAAAAGTATGTTGCAGTAAAAATATCTTTAAGCACACTGTTTCTCAAGGTGGCGATATTATGGACCCTGGTGATATTATGGACACAGATGTTAAACATCTTGACGAAAATGTAATTTCTGTTTACAAATAAAGCATTAGACCCACTGGTGCAAAACCCGACCATACAGTACCACTATAGTACATATTCCTCAGTCATGATGTAAGGAGACCACCTGCCCAAGGTGATCGCTTTTCTTCGATCCCCCGGGTGGTCGCCTTCGGTAGGTTTGACTGTTTATGTATTACACGGCACTGCTGCTTATGTGCTAGTACAATGTATATATCTTTCAGCACATTCACCAGTTTCCCATCCCCAGAATGCAATGCGAAAATAGGGGGTAACCATCATTTGCAAAGGACTCGAAGGCATCGGAATGATCCTGTTGACGTTAAACAGCTTGCTTTTCAATGAGTTTTGAGGTGTTGGGGCATTTTATGCTCAACATTAATTAAATTACTATGGGCCGAATCTGACAACAAATAGAGAATGAAGTTTTTCGAATAAGTGGTTTGTACCGTTATAGTGGTAAGGCTATACTGATGCTGTAACGTTACAAACCACATGTTCCATGTTGAAAAGAACACTAAAACTTCATTCTCCATTTGTTGTCAGATTCGGCCCATAGTAATTTAATTAATTTTGAGCATAAAATGCCCTAA
>NW_017803859.1:205897-231431 GCF_001625305.1 Branchiostoma belcheri | reverse complement strand
CCACATACAAGAAAAAGTTCTCTTCCACTTGCAGCCTCTACCACCACCGCGTTCTCTAAGTGGAAGAGAATTTTGCTCTCTGAGTGGAAGAGCGATATCGGTCTGTCAGTCGGAGAACTTTCTTACTTGGTGTGAGAGAGCATTTACAGTGTGGTAAAAAGAACGTTTAAGTCTTAGACCGGAAAATATATACTCATACACTAAGTTGTTTAAAGTCGTATAGTTCTTCTACTGTAGTGACACATAACTTGAAAGTGTGTGTAAATACAAAATACTCTCCGACATTTCAGGAGGAATTCTCTCCCACACATACAACGAAAAGTTCTCTCCCACATACAGAAAAAGTTCTCTTCCACTTGCAGCCTCTACCACCACCGCGTTCTCTAAGTGGAAGAGAATTTTGCTCTCTGAGTGGAAGAGCGATACTGGTCTGTCAGTCGGAGAACGTCGTACTTGGTGTGAGAGAGCATTTACAGTGTGGTAAAAAGAACGTTTAAGTCTTAGACCGGAAAATATATACTCATACACTAAGTTGTTTAAAGTCGTATACTTCACTTACTGTAGTCACACATAACTTGAAAGTGTGTGTAAATACAAAATACCCTCCAACATTTCAGGAGGAATTCTCTCCCACACATACAACGAAAAGTTCTCTCCCACATACAGAAAAAGTTCTCTTCCACTTGCAGCCTCTACCACCACCGCGTTCTCTAAGTGGAAGAGAATTTTGCTCTCTGAGTGGAAGAGCGATATCGGTCTGTCAGTTGGAGAACTTTCTTACTTGGTGTGAGAGAGCATTTACAGTGTGGTAAAAAGAACGTTTAAGTCTTAGACCGGAAAATATATACTCATACACTAAGTTGTTTAAAGTCGTATACTTCACTGAGAAGAGCTCTGTGAGTCGGAGAACTTTCTTCCTTGGTGTAAGAGAGCTTTTATAGTATGGTGGAAGAATGACTTTACAGTCCGCTATAGACAATAGAATATATACTCATACACTAAGTTCTTTAAAGTCTTATTCCTAACCTATTGTAGTCACTACATATAACTTGAAGGTATCTATAAAATACAAATTTCTCTCCGACATTCAAGAGGAACTCTCTTCCACATATACAGCGAAAAGTTTTCTCCCACATACAGCGAAAAGTTTTCTCCCACATACAGCGGCCCATGTCACCTAGGATCAGGCGTCCTGCTTCACGGGTACAGATCACAGATGGCTAATTGGAAATATGTACCACCCACGAATCGTACATACATAATTTTTATTTTGCTAAGCGCTTCACATGCAACATAAGTATAACACCTATACCCGCACTGGTATCTACTCTGTAATATCACTGTAGGTGTGCGCTGTCATTGTTAAATTGACGGAAACAACACAACGGTCAGGGGCGAGTGCTGGTTCCCGGTCGGGAAACTAATCCCCGCACACCTGGGCGCCCCCCCCCCTAGAATCGACAGTGAGAAAGAACAGCATTATTCCCCTTTCAATGATGTTTCGCCTCAGGTGTAAACTTCACGTTGACGTGCCAATAACCCCACCGAGAGTTTGGAGCTTGCGCGTAAAAAAACACATCGCCGCGGGGGGCTAGCAAACCCAAGCTTTCCGCCCTGCGCAAGCTGTGCGATCTTATTTTCGAAAGAAAAATCGGTTGAGAAACATGATAATGAAGCAAGCACTTTTCTCCCATCTCTCATCAACAACTTTGATTTTGTTTATGTATAACGTTAATACATTGACCACTCAGAGAGCAAAATTCTCTTCCACTTAAGAGAACTTGTTGCTGGTACAAGCTTGAAGTGAAAGAGAACTTTTCGCTGTATGTGGGAGAGAACTGTAGCTGTATATGTGGAAGAGAGTTCCTCTTGAATGTCGGAGAGAAATTTGTATTTTATAGATACCTTCAAGTTATATGTAGTGACTACAGTAGGTTAGTTATCTATGAAGACTTTAAAGAACTAAGCTAGTGTATGAGTATATATTCTATTGTCTCTAGACTGTAAAGTCATTCTTCCACCATACTGTAAAAGCTCTCTCATACCAAGGACGAAAGTGATCCGACTCACAGAGCTCTTCTCAGAGAGCAAAATTCTCTTCCACTTAGAGTACGCAGTGCTGAACAGGCTTGAAGCGGAAGAGAACTTTTCGCTGTATGTGGGAGAGAACTTTCGCTGTATACGGTGGAAGAGAGTTCCTCTTGAATGTCGGAGAGAAATATGTATTTTATAGATACTTTCAAGTTATGTGTGACTACACTAGGTAAAGTATCACACTTTACAGAACTTAGTGTATGAGTATATATTCTATTGTGTAAGACTGTAAAGTCATTCGTCCATCATACTGTAAAAGCTCTCTCACACCAAGGAAAAACGTTCTGCGACTCACAGAGCGATGTCGCTCTTCCACTCAGAGAACAAAATTCTCTTCCACCTAGAGAACGCGGTGCTGGACAGGCTTGAAGCGGAAGAGAAGTTTTCGCTATATGTAGGGGAGAACTTTCGTTGTATATGTGGAAGAGAGTTCCTATTGAACGTCAGAGAGAAATTTGTATTTTATAGATACTTTCAAGTTATGTGTGAATTCACAATGTGTGAGTACAAGACTTAAAAGAACTTAGTATATGAGTAAATGCTCTCTCACACCAAGTAAGAAAGTTCTCCGACTAACAGACCAGTATCGCTCTTCCACTCAGAGAGCAAAATTCTCTTCCACTTAGAGAACGCGGTGGTGGTAGAGGCTGCAAGTGGAAGAGAACTTTTTCTGTATGTGGGAGAGAACTTTTCGTTGTATGTGTGGGAGAGAATTCCTCCTGAAATGTCGGAGAGTATTTTGTATTTACACACACTTTCAAGTTATGTGTGACTACAGTAAGTGAAGTATACGACTTTAAACAACTTAGTGTATGAGTATATATTTTCCGGTCTAAGACTTAAACGTTCTTTTTACCACACTGTAAATGCTCTCTCACACCAAGTAAGAAAGTTCTCCGACTGACAGACCAGTATCGCTCTTCCACTCAGAGCAAAATTCTCTTCCACTTAGAGAACGCGGTGGTGGTAGAGGCTGCAAGTGGAAGAGAACTTTTTCTGTATGTGGTAGAGAATTTTTCGTTGTATGTGTGGGAGAGAATTCCTCTTGAATGTCGGAGAGTATTTTGTATTTTACACACACTGTCAAGTTATGTGTGACTACAGTAAGTAAAGTATACAACTTTGAACAATTTAGTGTATGAGCATATATTCTACGGTCTAAGACATCTAAGACTTTTTTTCATTATACAGAGAAAGCTCTCTTACACCAAGAAAGTAAGTTCTCCGACTCACAGACCAGTATCGTTCTGTCACTCAGAGGACAAAATACTCTCCACTTAGAGAATGAGTCGGTGGTAGGCGCCCCGAAGTGGAAGAGAACTTTTTGCTGTATGTGGGAGAGAACTTTTCCGTATATGTGGGAGAGATTTTTTTTCATTGCCGAAGAGACGATCACTCTCTCACTCACAAGAGTGGAAGAGAACTTTTTGCTGTATGTGTGAGAGAACTTTTCGCCGTATATGTGGGAGAGAATTTTTTCAATGTCGAAGAGACGATCACTCTCTCACTCACAAGAGAAAAGCGGAATGTGTCGCTGATAGATAGAGACTGGAAGTGGGAGAGAATGTCGAGTTTTGTACGTATGTGGAGGAGAGTTTTTACATGTGTGTCGGAGAGAATGACTCTGTCTGTAAGAGACAACCTTTCTATCCTGCATGCAAAGTGTGCCCGCATGTCAAACAACTTTCTCTCACTGACAGTCACTCTTGCCAAGTCAAATTTCGCTCGTAGGAACACTGGGAGAGTCATGGGAATCTTGTGCTCTGTCTGTTTAATATACACAGACTGTACAGGGAATTTTGTTTGAGTGTCAGAGATAAACGTCTCACTTATAGACAATCTATAAGTGTCTCTCTCTCTTTATATATGATATGTATATATATACATACATATATCTATCGACGTACTATGGAATTAGAAATTGCAGCGGCCGCGGTGGTACGCCGGCTGGTCTCTGATATTAACGTAACGCACATAACTAGGTCGTGCGGCGATACAGCTAGCGGAGAATATTGTTTTTTTCCTCAGCATAGACCACACTGTACGGTAATGATGCTCCCGTTATTGTATGAGAATGACTTTCAACACTTGTGTCGAGAGATGTAGAGAAAAACCTGTGTGTGTTCGACCCTTGTCAATACTTAAAGTGGAAGAGAAAACAACTGTGTCTGAGAGACCCTTTCCAACACTTGTGTGGGAGAGAAAAAAAGCCCTGTGTGTGGGAGACCCTATTCAACACTTGTGTGGGAGAGACAGAAAGCTGTGTGTGTGGGAGAGAGAAAACTGCTGTATGTGAGAGACCGTTTTCCTTCACTTGTGTGGGAGAGAGAAAAATTCTGTATGAGTGAGACCCTAATCCTTACTTGAGTGGGAGAGAATATTTGTTCTCTATATGTGTATAATTTTGCAACACTTGGCCCTCGATACCCCTCCCGCTGCCTTGTTGTGGCAACTGGGATGTTACCTGATACGCCATGACCATTCAAAAGTTGGGAAAATACTTTAGCCTGTACTATTACTATTACTATGATAGCGTTTCTATTTTTTTTAATCATCAAAACATGAAAACATAACAAGGGCAGTGTGACGCTGCACTCAAGTTTGTAACTTATATTAACAGCGCCACACAACAAAACAGTACGATTGACACAAGGTTGACATATCTGTGCGCCGTAGTCCCAACACCCCAAGACATTAAAAATGTTAATGCGAACAAATTTATTTGAAAAATAAGATTACGTGGTAACTTCCTATATCTGAATGCCTTAAAAGCCTGTGACTTAGTGCCAACCACTCTAAGTTCATTGGAATTCGATTTCGCGGTAAGGAGCACACATAAATGGAGTGTTTTGGTCTAGTTTTAAAAGGTGACCTTTGAATTTAATACAAAAATAGTACTATGCCCCATCCTGGAAATAATTGTTAGTATACAATACCTTTGCAATGGTGGAAGTATTTATTGCATCTTCAAATGCTTTTTCAAAATGCCATACTTGTGAAAGGAAAGGAGTTACACATACCCCATGCTCCTGATATGCCGTTACCAATTTGAGAGCAAGGCATAATCTGCTGCAACAAACAGTCGCATTTTTCTCCCATCTGTATAAAACCAGTATAAAAATAAATTCAAAAACATTCAAAATGTTTGCTTGTATCCATTCTTCTTTTCTGTTCATGTTTCATACCAGAAAATAGATGAAATAGATGGAATTTTGTTGTATTTATAACTGTAACTGTAAATTAGTAATACATGTGAACTACTAAATATTTTGTGCTATATTGTTTTATGTTGGCTTAAATAAGTTGATACAGTTGCAACAAACATTTAGAAATACTCATGACACAAAAGATACTTACCTGACTGTGTGTAATGTCTTCCTTGCAATTCATCGATCTCCTGAGCAAACCTCCCCATTCCTGCAGCCAGGTTCTCCCTGGAGTCTTTTGCGTTAAAGACCGAGAAGACGACTGTGTTGGTTTTAGAATTGGGGTTTTCTCGGTTCAGGATCGGGAATGCTGTTTTAAAACTTCCTCTTCCTTTGTCGCCGAGGATTTTGATCCAGATCTCGTCATTTGCAATGGCACCACCATGCCATGTAAAGCTTCCTACAGGTAATTATATATTTACCCTGATGGACCTCGGTAAAAGGTTAAGGAATGGGCCGTGGAGACCGAGGACCGGGAAACGCCCAACAAAAGGCCCTCAAGGGCTGGCTGTGGGTAAGCGGGTGGGGAGAAAAAACGCAAAAAAAAGGTATGCAGAACCACCAGAAACTGTCTACTATACTACGGTAAAACTCACGGTACAAAACTCTAGATCTAGTCTTCCCGCCCTGCTGGGTTTGCCGCGAAAGAAGGATGAACTAGAGATGACGCCATAGGTCGTGACCTCTCGCGAGAAGATCTCGTGATAGGTCACATCTGTTATGAAGTCAATGGGAATGGATATATATTTACCCTGATGGACCTCGGTAAAAGGTTAAGGAATGGGCCGTGATCATGAAGACCTCGGTATCTTTCTTAGCCGTTGGCCTGCCAGGCGCACCCATGCTTCCTCATCCCGTGCAAAGTCTCTCCCTCATTATATTTCAGTCCATACCATGGTATGGATGAAATATATTGTGTTCTCTCATGTTTCTTCTCCTCCTTCTTCTCCTCCTGCCAAACAGTCAAAGGGATTCAACTCAGCCATCATTCAGCCAAATGACTTGAAATTTGGCATGGAGGTTGAGTGGGTCAATACCCCCAGGCCTTTTTTTTTTCTATTTTTTTGATACATGCCTTTGAAAAATTTTTATGAAGGTTTTTTGGGGCATTTTTCGCCCAAAAATGAATTTTTGGATCCTGAGCCCTGGTTTTACAACCAAATGATCTGAAATTCGGTATAAGGGTACCTTGATCGTGTGTCTACAGAATAGCAGTCATGTATTTGGCATACATCACTTCCAAATGACTCATTTGGGGGACTTTAATGGCTATTTTCAGCAAAAAAGGGCCAAAAGTGCTATACCCGTTCCATGTTCTATCTAAAGAATGGCCGGTTCCATCCATGGAACACATGTTCCATTGTGGGTTACCTGAGGTCACATTGCACCTAAGTGGTGCGTAATGACCCACACATTCAATTTTATGTGCCTAAGACCTTCAAAATGTATCAAATCTCATCATTGTTAGTTTTTGCATACCTGTAACGGAGGGGGCCCTAAATTCGCCACTTTTCTTCTAAATCTTATATTTTAAAGGCCAATTTTAAGAGCCAAGACGCGTTTTGCCGTTATATCATAAGAGTTGTTGTTTGACTTTTTACATACGTGTTACCATGGTGATTGATCGAATATCAAGGGCAAAGGTCATGTCGGTTATGACGCGACGTAATATTGTGTATATTTGTGTAGGTGTACCCTAAATTCGCCACTTTTATAAAAGGACTGAAAGCGCCCAAGATGTTGAATAAAACTTCTTTCCAGGCTTTTAATTTTAGTCTCCGAGTTAATGTGATTCTTTTTTTTGCGGTTTTAAATGAAGTACTTTGCGGCGCATCGGAACGAGAGACGTGGGTAAGTTTCCGCCGACGTAAGGGGACTGTTCTTGCCGGTGCCGCGGCGCCGCTCGCCACGTTCTAAACCACATCAGCGCTGATTGACCGCCCATCGGTGAGCAACAAATGATCGAGGCGGAGAAGTGGGAATGGTCGGAGAATTTATGTGCTAGCGTATTTAAAATTTGACACCGAAACCAAAACAACAACGAAGGGCTGCCGGGACGTGCAATTCTGAACGGAGAGAGCGAAAAAGTTCTTTAAAATATCTCGTTTAGTAAACTACTGCTCATGTCACAAAATCAAAGGAATAAAAACTTCCCAGCATGAAAAGCTTCTGGCCGCTGGCTTCCCACGTTGCGTTGCCAAGACGACGGCACGTCCTGGTCAGACAAAGCGGCGTCACGCCCACAGCAGCACGCACATGGGCCCCACCCACCGGCGGGCAGCAAAAGATTTCAAAGACTTCGCCCGAAAAACCCTATCATTGTAGGGCCATGTCGTGTACACCTACCCAGCATTTTAACGTAGTACTGGCTGGTATAGTCCCGCTACAAAATAATTTTCTGCAGCATCTATTAATATTTAAAGACATTTGTGATACGAAGTGAAAAGATTTCTGTCATTTGAACCTTTGTAACGGCTTGGATATAACATTTGTTGAATATTTCTGTGTTTCACTAGAGCCGAAAGTGCATTAGAACTGACCATCAGGTGAAGCACAACTGTCATGTTATAACGTTATTCACTACGTTACGACGATCAAGAACAATCACGGCTTGCGGACCATTTTAAATCTTACCACTCATAACCCTCTTAGAATTGCGTTAATAATTACGGGGGTATTTCTTTTCGGCCGGGGTTCAACTGAGATCGGCGGCTGGCTGGCGACCGTCCCGTCAGCATGACCGAACACCGCGACGTGAGTGACCTAGATTATCTTACCGTGCGTCTTCTCGTTTTGCCGCAATTTCGTGTCAATATCGATGATACACAAATGGAATACGTTCCTT
The DNA here is from genome assembly GCF_001625305.1 of Branchiostoma belcheri. Taxonomy (NCBI): domain Eukaryota; kingdom Metazoa; phylum Chordata; class Leptocardii; order Amphioxiformes; family Branchiostomatidae; genus Branchiostoma; species Branchiostoma belcheri. The sequence continues at coordinate 223,286 of NW_017803859.1, read as the reverse complement.
TATTAAAGTTGAACTTTTATTTCCACTCGTCAACATTATCATCCGACATGTTATGTACGAATCGATGTCGTGCGCTTCAATTCTCCTTGCCGGTTTTCGCTATATTCGTCGGTAGTCGTTGGATCTGTCGGGGAAAACCTCAAATAAGGTAAGCACCCCGACTTTGGCGGCGGCCTGAGACACTTTTTGTATTTTGAAAAGTTTTTAAAAGTGCGTACTTTATTCGGACATTTACGGTAACAAAGGTTTAATATTGTTTACCACGATGTAAGACCTCCCAAACTCAGCCGGTAGCCACGTAGCTGAACACATTGGACTATGAGAAGTTTACAAACAAGTTTAGGGGAGAGAGCAGCCGCACCGATAATACGGCAGCGGCGGTAAAAGGAGAGGTTTCTCTCATGAAATGTAACTCTATGGATATTATATCCTACATATCATTCTCTTGTGTCTATAGACTCGATTTGTCAGACTATTTATAGATAATGTAACGAGATCTTACCTTTTCATGTCTCCATTCTTCAACTTCGGAAATTCGAACCACCCGAAATGAGAGCACGTTCGATCGATAAGTCAGGCGTTCGACGCCAAAAAACTTCCACAACATTACCGAAATAACTGGTTCAAACATGCACAAGACGGGAGACTTTCCCATCCATCTTTATTTTGCAGTTTCTTGTTATCTTTTTTTTTCATATAATATCTAGTTTCCAGAACCATTTTTTCGATTTAAAACAATCAGAGAATAGAAGACGGTCGCTGTCGCCAGCCACGCGACCCAAACGTGGTGCTCATGCCGTGCGTCCTCTCTCCCCGTTGTTGTTACGCAGATCTCCGCTTGACTAGACCTGAACAGAATACTAGATGCATATTAATCTTTGGTTGTCCTAGTTTCGAAGTATCATTGAAGTAGCCCTAACATTCTACCTTTCCACGTAAAAAATAAAGGAAACACAAAGTGGCGAATTTAGGGTACAGTGGCGAATTTAGGGCCCCCTCCGTTAATAAGATTAGTAAAGCTTTCGAGATTCAAAGTACTTGTTGTTGCATCTTTGTTCTCATATAGCTACTATTTAATTCATTTATTTGAGAACCTTTGCCAGTTTTGCACTGGGGTAAGTTTGGAATAGTCCACTTCTGCGTGGGAGGGAGATGGACCGAAATATGCTGTATTTGCTCCCAAGCAAATGTCGGCCTTTCTAGTTAATCCCTAACTTATCTAAATACCACCGGAGACGGGCGCCGGCCGCCTTGGCGGGAAATGCCTCCTCTAAGACAACATTCCCCTTAGTGTTCCGGAATAGAGGACCTCCTGTTAAGCTAAGGTCCCAATTGGGAAAAGGGGCCCTGGCGGGTAGTTCCCGGGCTGTTTTTTACTACTTTCGGACGGGACCCCGACGTGGCCCCGCGGGGCACCCTGCGGCTACCGGGCTATTTTTTGGCCCGTCGGGGCCCCGATAAGAATTTAATTCTGAGTTAAATTCTACCCGGGCCCCGCTGACAAAAAGACGCCGTGACCTCATCGTGAGAACACCGAGAGGTACCCCTCCGGTTGCCGGCATTCCACCGGGACACATTTCTTACGTCACAGACCAGATGAACAGAATAAAGGTGTGTACTTCGTAAACCCGGGTAAAATGTGTGACCTCACAGATTAAATGATAACAACAAATACGTGAATTCTGCATTACGTATAGGTCAATACAAGACATCGTCAGAGAATCTGCTGGGTACCTGCCGGGTGCCTGTCGGATACCGACCAAAGAGGGTGACATAATTTCTAACAAAATGCTACTGAAGGAAACTTTTAATTGTGACCACGACAGCCGATGCCCGCTCGACTCCTGAACCCGGCCGGGGCCAGCCGGGGCTACATCCCCGACGGGCACCGGCGTAATTGGGACCTTAGCTTTAACGGGACTCTGATGGCGTCACACACATCCTTGTACCAAATCACTGCTTCCACGGTATATTCGAAGACGTTAACCCTACCTAGACCGGGCTTTTTTTGACATTCGCCCCATTCACATACCCACAATTCCTTGCGCGACGGACAACATCCGGTTTGGCGCCCGCCAACCCCGTCACAATTGAATGGGGCGGTCTCGCCACCAAATGGGTAAAGGCCGCCTGTAACCGCTCACACAATCACACCAAGCGCCGTGAAGAAGACGTGGTTTAGATCGTGGAATTATGCCTGCCTCAAATAAAACTTTCTGAAATTCAGAGTTATCTTTTTTGTTTCGTCTTATGCTGTTCTTGGTAACATTTAATAGCTATTATCATAAAAGTAGTTTCTGGGTAAGACGTCTTAATTCCGATTTCAAATGACATGAAAATTGGTGTGGAGGTCCGAAACTTATCTTCATCATCAACATGACATTGTATACTTTTTGTATGTATATAGTTATACTATAAACGTTCATTTACATAGTAACCGTAGCTAGGCAACCATTTTACCCTTGGCAACCATTACCATAAAAGATATTTTGTGTCTCTATATCATTTTTATAGACTATTAAGATAGATATGTACAAGACGCCAAAGAGCGATAATCAGAACAATAGAACACATGTTCTAGGTTCTGCTCTAAATTCCGTTCCAGATCCTATTCGTTACAGATTTAAAAAAATTACCTGTTCTCACCTGACAGCGGATCATGTTTCTTCGCAGGTAAGTTCAATCTTTTTAAAACATTTCTAACGTCTAATTATAGAGGCTGAATGCATAGAAAAGAGCGCCTTTTTGGTGTGGAAAAAAGGGTGTCAAAGGAGGGACGTTTTAATGCGTCGTGTACAATAGATAATTTAATGTTTATCTATTACATGTAATTTGATGCAGTGATATAAGTTCTTTTATATGTTACAGTGCATGTGTATATGTGATGTTCCATTTGTACAATGATTTAAAACTTTCACTTTTCAAAGTTGTTTCGAATTCAGTGAGAAATGGATGTTGCAATAGCTGGCGGTAAACCTAACACAAGTTTTTTTGTGATTGACAAGGTTTATGATGTCAAAATTTTAAAATGTAGGAATCTTGTTTTTTGGGGTCCGCCTTGTTTTGCTTTCGCCCGCGCGCATTAGATTTGGAGTCTGCGGAGGATTTCAACCATAAGATTTACTTGCTGTGGCCTAACGTGTACGATTTGGTTATAATCAAGCAAGTAATCTTTGATTGTTGGCTGTTTCAGGTAAAATGGAGAGAACGACAAACAAGTTGAAAACGTACACAGACATTTCAGGTCTTTCTATACAACGATTGAACAAAGAAAGCAGAGCACACAATGTGAATACAAAATTGTCAAAATCTGCAAAGGTGAATCTGTTATTTCTAGCACTGGATATTTCAACAAGTGGGAAGAACAAGCCATACGATTTCGTGCCTAGACTGGACAACCACGGCCTGTCGTGTAACCAGTTAAGAGAATACTCCACCCTCACCCCCGCCTACTTAACAAAGTTGGACGCATGGAGCAAAGACCTTCAACATGTCCCCCCCATTGATGATGCAATGGTGAAACAGTATCTGCTTAATAGCAGAGTTTTCAACAAGGAACAAGAAGTGAAATACAAAGTACAGAGGCCGTTCAAGATGAAGGACTTTGTTCACTCAATCAAAATCAATGTCAACCCTTCCGACACTTTTCCATTGCCGTCCAAGCACAGTGCAACTCTTCACAGTCAGGAGCCAGCGAGAGAGTTAAGGCACTGTACATCATCTTGGATAAAATCACCGGTCAGCCGTATGGGGCGTACTGCACCTGTGCAGTCGGGTAAGAAAGACAATTTTTACAACTAAGATTTGTTTTAATCTCTCTGCAGGAAAGTTATCTATATCGTTCTATACATGTACTGATATAACTTTATGACTTTCAGTCTCTATCAGTCCTGTGCTCACGTGGGGGCCACATTGTTCCAACTGGCAGACTTGGTTTCCATGGGATATACCCAGCTGCCGGACGACCCAACATGTACCGAGAAGCTGTGCGCGTGGACAGACCCTAAAGGTAATTTAGTAATTGTACGTATGGCAATGACATGTTACGTTTATTATTTTTAGAAATAGATGGATGTCCACGACTAATTTGATACCAAGTTTATGTATCTATGTTTATAACTGTTAAGTTCTAAGACCAACAAGTACGTCTTTCCTTTTTCAGCTGCAGCTGTTCAGCCGAAGCTGTACACGGAGATTGAGTTCAGAAAAAAGCCCCAGAAAGTTCGGAGAACATCTGACACATACGGGGAAAAAGTTGCGAGGGTAGACGAATGCGACAGAGTGGAAGGGGCAGCAGTCCTGTGTCAGAAGCTGTTCAACGCCACTCAGCACATGAAACAGCATGTTGTTGCTACAAGCGTTCTCACATCTGGTTCCTCTGTGCTACGCTCCCCAGCCGTCAAAGTTTTGCCAACCCGTGTCGGTCCAGATTCGCACCTCCTGGTTCCAGCAAACTTTGAAACAGCAGTTTCCCAGCCTACCCCCCTCGCTTACGCGCCTATCTCCGAAAACATGACCACAAGTGATTTCGTCAACTCTTGCAAAACAGACCAGAAGGAAAGAAGAGATGTGGAAATGATGACAAGAGGCCAGAATCAGAATGCTAAGTGGTACGCCATGCGGTCAGGGTCTTTAACCACAACAAAGTTCCATCGGATAGATAGGTTAATGACCGGTGGCAAGGCATCACCCAGTAGACTAGTCAGTGATTGTATGGGGGACAAGTACAAGAACCTTACAAAGCCTCCTCCACTACCAAATGCCAAGAGTATCAAATGGGGAGTAGCAAACGAGTCACTTGCCAGAAATGCCTACTTCAACAAGGAGAAGACCAAACATTCCAACTTAGTCATAAAGGAGACAGGGTTGATTGTACACAACACCAAATCATACCTGAGGGCTAGTCCGGATGGAGTAGTGTTGTGTGACTGTTGCCCACCTAGAATCCTGGAGATCAAATGCCCATACAGCGCAGCCCATGAAGCAATAAGGGGCAACACAAAGATCAAGTATATAGAAGAAGTAGGCAATACATTGGCACTGAAAGGAGGCAACCATGGCTACCTCGAGCAGGTTCAAGGGTGTATGGCGATCACAAATGTTTCCAAGTGTGACTTTGTGGTCTACACTGTGAAGGACATCGAAGTGATTCATGCTGGACTTTGACCCAATTTTCTGGGCTAACCTAGAGCAACATTTGGACAACTTCTTCCTGAGTCATCTTGTACCTGAACTGTTCAGACGACAGAATCACCCCAACGCCACCTACATTGTGGACAAGAGCGACAGAGACTCAGATATGGAGGTGGATACAGACAATGTGGTAAATGCATGTTTGTCACTTTATTCATATATCAACAATGTTAAGTAGTACTAAGAGACTAGAAATGAACAAATGTAACACACAATCAAAATGCTAACAGTTGTAACAGAATGCATACACAAGTATCATATTCTTGTGTTACTATAAGTCACATCAATAAATAAATAAATGTCACATCAATTGTCAATATCATGCCCTCTAACAAGGCACCAAGTGCAGCAATACTTAGATGTGATAAAAGTACTAACAGTAACTAACAGTTACAGAATACATACACAAGTATCATATTCTTGTGTTACTATAAGTCACATCAATAAATAAATAAATGTCACATCAATTGTCAATATCATGCCCTCTAACAAGGCATCAAGTGCAGCATTACTTAGATGTGATAAAAGTACTAACAGTTGTTACAGAGTGCATACACAAGCAACATGATACCCTTCCTGTCATTAAATCATGTCATTGTTTACTGTCATGTATTTCAGTGAGTCATCAAATACAACATTACGAGACTACAGCTGAGAAGAACGGTATCAGCCATGCTGTACCCATCGCAAGTACAGAAACACAGCCCGGCCGGTGACAGCAGCAGTTACAATTTAAACACTTGCCTTTAAAAATTCACTGATTGTACTTGTATCTTAGTTTCAGTATATCTAAATGAAATCAAAGATGCTCTCTTCTGTTGTGTTGTTTGTGTGCTCAGAAATGGAAGTGTCTGCATGTAGTTTCTGACGAAGGTTGACAATGGGCATCTGGAAATTGATCAAATAGGCACAGACACTGAAGATCTGTTCTGTTATGTCTTGTTGAGAAATCTTAATAGTAGAGCCAAGAATATGAAAAGTACGAATGCGCTGTATGATTCTCTCTATGTGTATCCGTGCACTAGAGATACATTCAGAACTAGCAGCCTCTTGGGCTGAAAACTGTGACCTACCACGACCCTTATAGTCAGGTACAATGAGCTGTACCCCCCTGCTCTGAAGTTCTTTAGAAACATTGAATCCATTGTCAGCAATGATTACAGACTTTGGTGGTAGCTGGTTAATAAATGCTGCACTTGTTAGGGTTATGTGTTTATCACTCGTACGCCCTCCATATGCCTTGGAGACAAAGTTAACTGTGAGGTTAAAACAAAAAAACAGGAAAAAGAAAATTGTATTATCTCAAAAGATAACTACAAAAATGTACATGTATACTCTGTGGAATATCTCTGAAATTTTGACCAAATTCCAAAATGTACACTTACACAGGTCAGCATATGTAATCATAATTTCCATTTGTAACCAGTATTGAAAAAAAATGAATGATAATACATGTATGTCTTCGCTGAACAACATAGTTTTCACTTCATTACGAACGTAATTTGCATTGCTTAATTCTACCATGGTCTGAGTTCTTTTTGAAATGAAATCACATCCACCAATTTTACGTACCACAGACCACTCGACGCGATCGACGGTGGGTGGAGGGGGGCGTCATAGCCAAATCATATCACATAACGCGGCGTAAGATAAACGTTATTTGTGAGGGGCAGGGTAGTTGTTAAAATACACAGATACGAATTATCGTACTGACTATTAAACTCACCTCCTACAAAATGATCTGAGCAGATCCTGTCGTAGTTGCTAGGGACCCAGTCCGCTCGCCTTACGCTGGCCTCCCACAGTCGACGTAAATGTCGATTTGCCTCTCCTTGAGGGAACTTATAGTAGGACCTCTTTACCGTATCTGTTCCTTGTCGGTTTTTACATCCCGGCACGCAACACCTAGAACCTTGATAAATGGGTTTTTGTTTTCTGACGGCAAAAGCCGCCGCCATGCAAGCTTGAGAGTTCGAAACTAGACTGGATGTTGTCCGTCGCGCGAGGAATTGTGGGATTTGTGAACGGGGCGAATAAATGGTTTTTATTGTCCAAACAGTACCCGTCCAATCGCACCCTTTAACGGCTGAATTGATGCAGGGTATCAAACAATAATCAAGACAAATCACAACAAACAAGACACATGATACACATATTTGTTCCACAAATTTTTGTGGAACTGTCGCAAGGGTCTATACCCCATTCACACCTGGGTGGAGTGAGGAAATTCGTGTAAAGTGCCTTTCCCAAGGGCACATCGGGGGGCATGTTCAGACATGTCCCGAGTACGACTCGGAATCGAACCCGGGTCTCCCGGTTCATAGTCGAATGCTCTAACCACTACACCACCCGACGCCACACGATAGCAAACTTGTTACAGACATAGGCTTTACACGTCGGTGTTTCTCTTGACATGCCCTGCAAAAAAAAGGAACATTACAATCAGAGATGGCAGACTTCACCCCCTTCACTTCCCATGCACCAAAAAACAATACATGTACTTCAGTCCTTTAAGTTTTATGAATACTATTTTATGTTATAAGAACGCTTTCATTTAAAAAGTTTACAGAATTCGTGTTACGGTATACAAACACATTCAAAGTTTACACACCATCCATGACCTTGGTGCAGAAATGATATCATACGGGTGTAGCAGCGCAGAATGTACCCCTGCCCAGAATGTACCCGTTATTGTTTAAATATTAATCCAGCCTTTTATGTTTCCTTCATGGCTCCTATCATAGAATTTAAGGTTATGCCGATGAAGGTTAGACATCCAGGTAATACGATATGCCAAAAAGCAGTTACTCAAGCAACTGGAAAAAAAACATATCCAGTTGCCTGAGTAACTTCTTTTTGGCATTTAAGGTTATAATAGAATGCCTAGACCTATTTTTTAAAAATTCTTCGTAAAGGACTGCCCGTTCACCTTAGATAGGTTGGTAGATGTGACGAGGTATGTAGAGCCGAATACGTTTCAAACAAAATGTGATGATAAGTCTGACTATGACCACGTGTCTATACACCCGTCATCCAAAACGCTCTTGGGATTCCAGTGGGCGGGATATTGGTTTGTCTGTAACACTCTGCCATTTGGTTTTAAGGCTGATCAGTTTTTATTTACAACTCTTAAGGATTAGCGGCAATGGGCTACATACGCTTTTTGGGGGTCCCCCGATACTCAGTACATTGACGATATCGACATGCCGGTCAGCTAAAGGTAGCTGGCGCTGGGGACCAGGCCGCGGTGTGTTCGACGCAGGATAATTTCCGTCGCTCCCGGGCGAGAGGTCTTACGGGATACCCACGAAGGAGGCCTTGACCCTCCTCTGGGTCCTGCAGGTTACATGCTAGATAACGCCCGAATAGACGCACATGTGGATGGTATGACATTAGTCGACGCGTGGAGAGCGAAAGGGAGGGAGGAAGGCTAAGTCCATTTTCGACGTGCTCAAGGACATCTTCTGTTACTCAAACATAACAATACCCTAAATTTGTTTCACGTGCGTTCGGCTCTGAATCCAGCGGATCCACCTTCCTGAAGTTTTAGTCGAGCGGATGCCAAGCTCTCATCTCCCCAGGCAAGGCGGACAGTAGAGCAGAGGTTTGGCCCCCACGTCATAGATGGGATGGCCCTTCCGTCGAATGCGCAGACTAGCATGTACTTCTCCTGGTTTCCCACACCGGGGGCAGCAGGGGTGAATTTCTTCGCCCAACCCCTCGGTCAGGGGCAACGTTTTCATGATCTCAGAGGTTATGTCTTCCCTCCATTCAGCCTGATTGGGGCTAGCATTTGTAAATAAGTCCAGGTATGAGTGTACTGTTGTGGTGTCGGAATTTGTCTCAGCGAAATTCTGGTGGCCGCTGGTGAATGCAATGGCAAGGGAGAGGGTTTTGTTAGGTAAGAGAGGCACCAAAGGAACAATTTGGTACCCGTCTAATGCTTCGGTCCCAATTAAAGAAAGGGGCCCTTCCGGGTAGTTCCCGGGCTGTTTTGTGGCACTTTCGGGCGTGACCCCTACGTGGCCCCGCGGGACACCCTGCGGCTACCGGGCTATTTTGGGGCCCGTCCGGGACCCGAGAAGAATTTAATTCTTACTTAAATTCTACGTACCGGGCCCCGTTGACAAAAAGACGTCGTGACCTCACCGAAAGGTACCCCTCCGGTTGCCGGCAGTCCACCGGGACACATTTGTTACGTCACAGACCAGATGAACAGATTAAGGTGAGTACTTCGTAAACCCGGGTAAAAAGTATGACGTCATAGATCAAATGATCACAACAAAAGCGTGAATTCTGCATTACATGTAGGTCAGTACAAGACATCGTCAGAGAACCTGCCGGGTACCTGCCTGATACCGCCAAATAGGGTGACAAAATTTTTAACAAAATGCTACTGAAGGAAACTTTTAATTGGGACCATGACTGCCGATGCTCTCCCGACTCCTGAGCCCGACCGGGGCCGGCCGGGGCTACATACCCGACGGGCACCGGTGCAATTGGGACCGAAGCTTAAGGAGGGTTTCGTGCCGATAGAATCCTTGCCTTCGAATCTGTGGGCATTTTATAGCGTAGTGTTCCGACAGTAATGGAAGGCGCTACGAGGGGTAGCGGTAGTTACGAAGAGAGGCAAGGTTCCCGGCATATATCAGAAGTCTCAACACGGGCGGATACTACCAGGGGAGGACAGGATTATGTAACGATTGTTGCGTTTTGCAATTAAATGTCAATATTGCGTACGGTGCTTCTATCACTGTTTTCTTTCAGTTTGACTATCAGAAGCTAGAGGGATAGTGGTAAGGAAAAGGGGTTAGAAGCGTGAGAAAGTTATTGAAGGTAGAGAGGGTGAGTAGGCGTGGGGGAAGGCAAGCTAGACAGATGCATGCTTCGAGGGGGCAGGGAAGAATCGTGATGAACAATGGTTAATAACGGTCTTGACGGTAGCAAGGATGAGTTCAAAACGTATATCATTCGACTTTTCCACAGCCTTTACTCCCGGTCGCCAGGTTGTGGATACCCGCGGTGGCATGTCCAGAGTGCCAGTATCCAAACGACAGGGATTTCCGTTTCTGCCAACGATGTGGTTACGCGAAGCGAGAGCTAGACAACCCTCTTCCAGGGCGCATACCGTCCGTGGACTGGGAAGGGATCAAACTCCGCAAGCAACACCTGTTCAGCCAACGACCGAGTTCAAAGTATGAGCACCAGAATTGTCAGTTAGAAATAGAGTTACTAATTTTTCTGGCGGCCGTGCCTAGCCCACGGGATTTGATGTCGGCTACCCCAGACGACGTGGTGAGTTTCTTGATCTGAAAGGACGCCCGGGGGAAAACGAAGGTGCATAGGACTGCCTGCCCAGGTGTAGTGCAGAACGAGGATTGTCTTTGCCCATATCGGTTAGCGGCCGGGTCGGTTGACTCAAGTATTGCTAAACTGAGATCTATTTGTTTATAAGTCCGGAAGAACAGTGAGCTGAGACAGTAGGTTAGATTTGGGCAACCCGGCAGTGGCGAAGAGGGTCGGGGACTATACAAAAAGCCATCCAGGAGGAGCAAGGCCAAGCCGGGTTGCGCACTAAGCAAGCGATCCCAATGTTTATTGACAAGCTCCTGGGGTCGTACGGAAGGGTTTGCGAGCGTGCAAGGGGGAGGGGGGGGGGGTGCGAGAATTGGGAAGGAGGAGCGGTATTAGAGAAAAATATCTACTGTCGGATGTATTGTGGACTTTACGAATTAAAGTATTGGAATCGCAAACAAATGTTGAATGTTTCGTCATGGGGATACAAGATCGGTGAGTTCGGAGAGGAGAGGAAGAATTCAGAATTGGGGTAATAAGGGGAGGAAAAGTAGAGTCAGGTGGTGAGTCTCGGGGAAGAAGGGGAGGAGACAGGAGGCGGGCAGAAGGATCAAATGCAGAAGAGCGGGAGAGTGTAAGCGAAGAGGAGACCACGTATTGGGGCCCATACCTTAACCTTCCTTCGGAGTTTCACCGGGGTCACTTGGGATAATGTACTACTGTATTCTAAGTAGGACTCGTGGACGCTCCTGACCTGATTTCGCGTCCTTAAGAGGCGACACCTGGTCGGGAGCAGTCCACGTGTTCTTAGTACACACCTGGACATTCCCACCTGGCTAAGAATCCTTTATGTAGAGGATAAAGCGTGTGTTCTGCCCTTTTGCAACCTACGCCAGGGGACCACGGAAGAGGGAGAGGGGAGAGAGAAGAGTGAAGGATGGGCATAGGCAAGAGAATAGAGGGGAGGGGTGGGGGACGGGGAAGGATATGGGGAAGTTCTGGGGCGCGCCCACACCCCCTCTCGGTCTCAGGTTAGAAACCGTTCGGTGACACTCCGGACTTACGTTTTGGGCCCACACCTGAACCTTCCTTAGGAGTTTCACCCGAGGATAATGTACTAACAAACCAGCAAGGTTTCGCGAAAGGGTTTTTGGAACTCAGTATCAAAGCTCCTGCCCGCCGATAGTGCATTGGAACCAGCCTACAAAAAAAAAACATTTTCTATCATCGCATTTTTGTCTCAGAGATATAAATATGATAAGCGAACAACCTACTTCATTGCTGCCTGCTGTGGGTGCCTGCCGGCTGTGTTCCCCCGCTAAAACAGTATGTTCCTGCACAGTGGTTCCGCCAAACGTTCAAATTCTACTAAACAACGCTCTGATGGGTGACGAGCTGTAACGTGTACCAAATCACGATCCTTATGCAAATGTTATTCTTGAAACGATGTCATGATTGGTACTAAGCTGTCACGTGTACCGACGCCTATTCTTATGCAAATATAGGTCTGTAAACTGACACATCATTGCATGGTGCAAATTCGTCACGTGTACCAATCTTATCCTTACACAAATAAGCAAGCAAGTAAGCAAGCAAACCGACAACATGATTGGTGCAAAGCTGTCACGTGTATCAACGTAATAGGTGTATTAAAAGATGTAGGCAATAGTACATGGATTGTCTAGTTTTACAGGCAATACGGATGTTTTTTTTTTCTTAATTTAATGTCTAAATCACGCAAACTTGTCTTGTATTAGAATTATAGATGGTATTTAATTCAATAAACATTGAACAACAAGGTAACCCTCGTCCTCAATTCTTGTTATTCTATTTTCAAAGTGAATATTAAAATGAAATACCATTCTATAATCATGATACGTTTACCAGATGTTTAGATTAAGAACAGAAACACCAAGATCACAATATTAGCAGTCTTTGCTGTGGAGAAATGCCTGCCTTTTTTATAAGGTGAAATTAGTGTGTACTTAATTACCCGCAGTTTTGTATAAAGGCTGTTCTATGTCAAATGGTTGTAATTTATTAATAATTTGATACGCAGTATTAAAGTATGTTGTTATTAAAATTTTGTACGCTACAGTGGCGACAGATTACCCCGAGCAGTTTATCCCTTGTTTGCACGTAAAATAATTAGAGATTTTATGTTCTAAAATCTCTAATACATCTCTGTAAGTGGTTTCCTGTGTTACTTTGCGTGATGGAAGAGCAGGGGTTTATATTTGCAGAGCGGATGAACTAGGTATTATTAGGTAGTCCTAATAGTCTGCGATCTACTCGCACCCAGAGATTGTCCTGGGATTTAGATGGAGTTTTCTTTATAATTACGTGATCTTCATATTCATTTCTGTTGGAAAGAAAATACACCCGGTAAACCTCGGTTTCCCTTCCTTGCACAACCGAAATTATTTTTCATGTGCAAATATATATGGCCTCTGTCGGTGCAAATAAAAATGGAAATATTGCACATGTTTCTATCTCTATTTTACTGTATTTTTTTACTTGCAACAGCAAAAACAGTACAGTATTGTCAAAGTACGTCGACCGTTTCTTGTGTGAAACGCAGTCATCCATGTACAAAGTCTCTTTCTAAATTTCCTGTGCCCTTTCGATGGTTTTGTTTCACCAGGTTAGTATTTCAACTCTGACTGCTCATTCCAGTTCCAGTCCCTTCTCTTAATTAAGTTTTCATTAGTCGATCTTCTGTCTGAGTCATGTTGAGAAGTAAGCGCTACAAAACGACATCGTTCACACAATACTAGACGATAGAAATCAAAGTCGAGAGGTGTACTGGCTCGGCCTCCGAGTTGGTCTGACCAGGAATGGTTTCAGCCACGGCATCACCGCTGCATTCAGGAACATGCGTGGGTGCAGCACGTAACTTGGTCCGTATAGCGTTCTGTTTCGGTCGCCCGTACGTACAACTGGGAGCTTGCTTGATTTCAATGTCTGCCTGTGTTGTGATTTTGTCGGGGAGTGTGCCGTTCTCCATCTCTAAGCTTGTGACAGAACCGCTTGAAGCTTGGGCGAGAGAATAAACGGTCGTGTTTATGTCCTGCTGTCGTCGTACGCTGGTTGGCAACCCACACAGTTCTTTACAGGCTTTGCGAAACTCTGGAAGGCGAAAGCTGTAGATGATAGGGTTAGCCATTGATGACAGGGTAAACTGCAGCAGGGTGGCCACGCGTTCAGTGACAATCATGGCAGGTGATGCCTTTTCCTCCATACTGATCACATTTCGTACCATAGCGACCTGAAAGAAGCTCGTGGCACCGGACACAGCCAAAATAATAGCATGCGGGGCCATTTTTCGGAATGCCTTGGTCTGGAATATCCACATGTTGCGATTCTCATATATTGCCTGTTGTTTTCTGGCTTCCTTGAGGACGAAGTAGTAGAGTATGAGGATGGTAAAACCAATAAGGATGGCAACAAACAGAACGATGGTTCTGAGGATGGCGGCTACGCTGGCACTGTTTGTCGGTTCTAGCTCACACTGTAGGTTGGCATTAAGATTAGGCAGTCCGCTGAACACCACAGGTCCTAGTCCCAAGATCAGGGAAATGACTCTACTCGCCAAAATGCCACACATCACACGTTTTGTTGTGACTTTGCCATGGTAGTGTAGGGGATGGCAGATGCAATAGTACAAGTCTATCGCCATCATAAGGTACGTACCCAGCATAGAAACCAGACATGCGGCCAACAGCAATGCTTTTGCCGAACACAGTAGCTGTTCGCTCTCGACGTCTTGCTGAAAAAGTCTGTAGATCTGGATGGGGATCAGTCCGCCGGTGAAGATGATGTCGTCTACCGCCAGGTTACACCGTAGGTAGTGGCTGGGCTTCTGCAGATACTCTTTCTTCCAAACCAAGAAGATCAGAAGCAGACCGCACCCCACTGACACCACTAGGGCGATGACCAGATACACTGTCTGGAGATCACGAGATGACGAGCTAACGGCTAGAATATGATTCGTACGATCCTCTACCGACGGACGGCTGTCTCCTTCTGCCATACTGATGCTTAAGCGATCACTTCGAGTGTCCAAAGGATTAGCGCACCTTCCTGTTCAGTAAAAAGTAAAAACAAGGTATCTTATGTTTCCAAAACCATATCCAGTTGCTTGAGTAACTGCTTTTGGGCCTATCGTATTACCTGGATGTCTAACCATCATTGACGTAAGGCATCTTATATTCCAACCCCTCGGGGGAAATATATAATGTATATTACGCACGGTGATCACAACGATTGCTGAAAATTTTAGACATCATATTAACAGATTTCGGGACTGTATATTTATGCCCCGTTTTATAGTGGATATGTAACATGTAACGAACCTACTGCCGTCATGGTGTGTGACCTTGAAGATCGTAGACTGCTCATGAATGGGATCCTCAAGATGCGAAGCAGACCACGGGGGACAAAGGCGGGGAGACATTTTCCACGTAAGATTTCCACAATTGTAAGCCATCGTTTTCCACGTCAACAGCCTGATACAGGCTTCACATGCAAATCAAGGCATCATCGGTATCTGATTAATGTCAACGCAATCAGGAAGGATGATCCACCATTGGACGCGGCCGCGGTAAGTGGCGGTAATCATATCAAGCCCTTCCCCATGCCGAACATTCTGATATGTAATGCCCGCTCACTGCGAAATAAGATGGATGAATTCCAAGTGATCTTACACACAAAGAACGTCCACATTGCCATTGTTTCCGAGACATGGTTCGATTCGGAATTACCTGACGCACAGTGGGACATCGATAACTTTCACCTCTTTTCGAAACCACGCAGCGGCAGAAATGGGGGAGGAGTCGCAGTCTACGTGCGCCATAGCATTCATGCCAGTGTTATCGACGCCACCGTCCCTGATGATCTCGAGTGCCTGTGGGTCAAGACCCGTCCTGCTCGCCTTCCCAGACAAGTGCCTAACACCGTGGTATGTGCAGTATATATTCCTCCAGCATCTCCACACAGTAACGCTATGATCGATCACCTGTGCACTGTAGTTGACCAAATACGATCCGACACTCCTAATGTGGGAATTTGCATTGCCGGGGATTTTAATCGTGCTGACGTCCAAGATCTCTGTCGCGGTAACCAGCTTCAGCAAGTTGTGGATGTACCTACACGATTGGACGCCACTTTGGACTTGGTTATCACTAACCTTGGGCACATGTACCTCCGACCCTCCTTGCTACCACCACTAGGCTCAAGTGACCACGCCATCCTCAGCCTACAGCCTAAAGTCCAAGGTAACGTGGACAGAAAAAGGACCAAAATAGCGAGACCTATGCCTGATTCGAGCATCAGATTATTCGGCCAATGGTTGGTACGTCACGACTGGACTGAAGTCTTATCAGCCATTAGTGCTCAGGCAAAGACAGACGCCTTCTACCAGACAATACACGACAAGATCGACCAGTACTTTCCCCTAAAAACTATCAAACTTCATACCAGCGACAAACCTTGGATAAGTCCGAGAATTAAGACCCTCATCCAACATCGACAACAAGCTTTTAAAGCACGAGATCACGACAAGTACAAGTCACTCCGTAACAAGGTACAACAAGAAATCAAAAAGGCAAAGGAAAACTTCTACAAAAACAAAGTGAACAATATGAAAAAAGAAAACCCCTCAAAATGGTATCACCAGATCAAGGCCATGACTAACACGCAGGGAGCTGGACTCACTCTCCACGTCGATGGAACGCCACCTGAGGACAAGAAGGCCATCGCCAATGCAGTAAACGACGCTCTGTGCACCATCACGTGCTCATTAGACCCTCTGGACACAACCAGTCTGCCTTCATATCTCCCGTCAAGACCTGTAGACGAGATACAACCATGGCAAGTGTACGATAGGCTACAACGCATTAAAGTAAGAAAGGCTGCGGGACCAGATGGACTCCCCAATAGGATCATCAAGTGCTTTGCCTACGAAATCTCAACCCCATTAACATCCATTCTGAACGCCACACTATGTGAGGGGGTTGTCCCGGAACAGTGGAAGCAGGCAAACATTGTACCTTTACCCAAAACGCGCCCGCCGTCCATCAATGACCTAAGGCCAATATCCCTGACACCTACTCTAGCCAAGGTTGCTGAAACCTTTATTTCATCACAACTATATACCGACATCAAACCCATGATTGACCCAAACCAGTTTGGATGTCTTCCCGAACGTTCAACAACACATTGTCTCGTAGACATAGTTAACAAACTGGCCAAGACCGCAGACAAGAGAGGAACAATCACAACATTGGTCACAACTGACTTCGCTAAAGCATTTGACCGGGTCAATCATACTTTAGCCGTCTCAAGCCTACTCGAGTTGGGTCTAAGAAGCTCATTAGCTCGATGGTTACGTTCCTTTCTCACCGCCAGAAAGCAGAGAGTGTCATACAAGGGAACTTACTCGGACTGGAGGGAGACCAGCTGCGGGCTACCACAAGGAACCGTCCTTGGACCCCTGATTTTCCTCGCCTTATTAAACAGCGCATGTGAGTACGCCTCAGCTAAGCGATGGAAATTTGTTGATGACTTTAACTTAGCTGAGAGCAGGATGATCGGGGACGCGTCTACCATACAAACTGACCTTGACCACCTCGACGAATGGGCAACATCAAGAAACATGCAGTTACACCCAAAAAAGTGCAAAGTCATGCACGTGTGCTTCCTAAAAACACCACCACCGCTACCAACCCTTTCCATCGCCGGTGAACCGTTAGCTGAGGTGAAGACAGTGAAACTGCTTGGTCTGTACCTCCAGGCCGATCTTGGTTGGACTGCACATGTGGACCATATTGTCAAACAAGGCAACAGAAAACTATTTATGCTAAAACAACTCAAACGATTCTGTCTATCTCGCGATGATCTA